>NW_024412422.1:7000962-7024042 GCF_014898765.1 Herpailurus yagouaroundi | reverse complement strand
GATGGGGGGGTTGGGGGAGAGGGGAAAGTGGGTGATGGGCATTGAGGAGGGCACTTGTTGGGATGAGCACTGGGTGTTGTATGTAAGCGATGAACCACGGGGATCTACCCCAAAAACCAAGAGCATACACACTGTATGTTAGCCTATTTAACAATAAGTTGTATTTTTTTAAAAAGTGGGATTTGTGCTGACAGCAGACAGCACTTTGTGGCACTCAGACTCCTAAACCGCAAGATCATGACCTGAGCCAAAGTTGGCCGCTTAACCGACTGAGCCACCCAGGCGCCGCAAAAGTTTATTTTTTTCAATACTCCAAAGATACAAGGGGCCCCTGGGTGGCTCAGTCGGTTAAGTGTCCAGCTTCGGCTCAGGTCATGATCTCCGGGTCTGTGAGTTCAAGCCCTGCATCAGGCTCTGTGCTCATAGCTCAGAGCCTGGAGCCTGCTTTGGATTCTCTCTCTGCCCTTCCCCTGCTCGCGCTGTTTCTCTCTCTCTCTCTCTCTCTCTCTCTCTCTCTCTCAAAAATAAACATTAAAAAAATTAACAAAGAAAAAAATTTTTAAATAAAGATACAAGAAGGGAAATAGTGACCAGCCCTCTACCCTTCCCCAGCTCCCCTTTATATCTTTGTAGAGATGCTTTATAGAATTTAAACACACACACACACACACACACACACACACACACACACACACACGTCTTTTTCAAAAAGACCTACATTGGAACACCTGGGTGGCTCAGTCGGTTAAGCGTCCGACTCTTGGTCTCAGTTCAGGTCTTGATCTCAGGGTCATGAATTCAAGCCCCGTGTTGAGCTCTGCACTGGGCGTGAAGCCTACTTAAAAAAAGAAAAGAAAAAAAGAGGAAAAAAAACCCCTACATTGTAACATATTCTACCCAAGCTGTGTTCTGCATCTTTCCTCTTTGACTTGAAACTCTTAAGAGATCGGTCCTTCTTTGCAGATCGTCCCATTTCATGGATGGACCACCCTTTGTTTTGTCTTTCTCCTATGGAAGGGCATTTCATAGCTTAGAAGTTTCTGTTATTACAATGATGTTATTACAATGGCTGTCATGAGAGGTCAGAAATGGGGAGATCTATAGTACCTACCTGGGCCCATCGTGTTGATTGAATGAGTTAATTCAAGCTTCTAGGACTACGTCCTGGCACGTGGTCAGGCTTCAATGAACTCTCTGCTCTTATTGGCACACATTCCACTTCCCACATGTGCGAGCCCTTGTAGGATAAATTCCTACTGGTGGAATTACTAGGTCAAAAGGTATCCAGTTTTGACAGATATTGTTAAATTGCCCTTCATAAAGAGTGTATCCATTTACGCTCCCAGGGCAGAGCAAGACATGACCTCTAGCTCCCCTCACTTACCAACACAAGCCTTTTCTGAGCCTTGCCAATCCAGCAGGTGACAAACACTATCTCGGTGAAGTTTCAGTCTGCATCTCCCTAATTACGAGCACCTTTCTCCTGTGGTTCAGAGCCCATCTGTAGAACCTTTTCAGTGGCAGTGATAACTTGAACTTGATGTCAACGGGAAAGTCTTGCTTCTTTCTGGCAATCTCTCCCAGCCTTGGTATGTTTATTTCTCTCCCATTCTTCTCCTTGTGCCATGACATCTTCCCAAAACTTGATTCACATTCTTGTGAGGGCTGTCCCAGATCTGGGAGCACCAGCCACAGCCAGTGGCAGTTGGAGCCCACAGTCCTGGCCAGACCAGTCTCTGCTGCCATGAGCTGGGCCTGGGAGACGATTTCCACAGGCAAAAGGGCCTCCCTTGTTCATTCCTAAGTGCTTTGAATGAATGAATGAGTCTAAGTGCTTCTTCCTCAGTCAGAGTCCTCCCTGATTCTGCTTCCTCAGACTAGCTGGTGCTCCCAGTGGTATGTTCCCAGAGATCCTTGTGTTTTTCCTTCATAGCAGTTATCCCAGTTGTCAGCTAGTTAACTGGGCAACTGTTTGTGTAAGGTCTGTCTCCTCTTCACTAAAGCATAGGCCACTTGAGAGTGGTGACCATGTCTGTCTTGTTAGCAGCAGAATCACAGTACTGACTCGGTAAATACTGGATGGATGGATGGTTGGATGGATGGTTGGGATGGAGATGGATGGATAGATGGATGGATGGATGGATGGATAGATGGATGAACAGATGGATGAACAGATGGATGGATGGATGGATGGATGGATGGATGGATGGATGGATGGAATGGAGATGGATGAATGGATGGATGGATGGATGGATGGATAGATGGATGGATGGATGGATAGATGAATGGATAGATGGATGGTTGGGATGGAGATGGATTGTAGCCAGGTGGAGGAGTGGATAGTTGAATACAAAGGTGAGTGGATAGAGGTATAAGTGTGTGGGTGACTGAATGGATGGACAGATGGGTAGGTAAGTAGGTGGGTAGTTGAGGCAATGAATGGGTAGACGAATGGATGGATAGATGGATGAATAGATGGATCAATGGATAGATGAACCAAAGGACAGATGAACGAGTGGGTGGATGAAGAGACTGCTAGACTAAAGGAACATCGTATCTCCCCTTCAAAGAGGCATCAAATTAAGCAGTGTGTCACTCAAACACGTGCCCCGCCTACCGCTCCCCGCCAGCCAATCAGAGCCTGGGAAGCAGATCGTCAGTCTAAGCTAGTCACGCAGACACTGAGCATGCCCAGAGGTTAGAACCCTCTGCTCAGACAATGTACCTGTCGGGTTAGTCACTCCACAAGTGTTATGGCATTCCTCCTGCCAGGCTAGCAGGGGGATCAAGGGAAGGGCATTTTGAACACAAAGTCAGAAACTCGGCTTATTTAAAGGATTTCTTGCCAAAGAGAAAAGTCGGAGGGTAGTTAGTTCTTGGTCACTACTTGATTTGGTTTTGTTTTTGAGCATTGATAGTGTAAAGGAAAGAGGGCAAGAGAACAGCGACTCCTATTGATTGAGGGCTTACAGCTGCTGCACACTTAATGCTTTATCCTAGGCCTTACCCATTTCCATCCTTACAGACACCTTGTGGGGGAAACAGTGACCCTATTTTACAGAGAAGGGGGTGGGCTCAGCAAGGTGAAAGCAAGGCCCCCCCTGCTCCTCGGCAGCACAACCAGATTCCAGCCCAGGGCCCCTGATTCCAGAGGCCAGGACCTTTCCACCAGATGCGGCCTCTTGCTTTGAGATGGCCTCAGGGCCACATTAGAAGACTAGAGACCTTTTCCCAGAAATTCCTAGCTGCGTGCTGTCCCCTGTGCCACTAAGTCCAGGGAAATGGCTGAGCAGCTGAGCTGGGATTGGACTTAGCACCTGTGCGGACTCCTCCCTCCACGCATTTCTGCAGCAGGTACTTTCCGAGCACCGACAGCGTCTCGGCACTAACTTTGCAACCCTGAGCAACACATGTCATGGCAGCACTGGCCCTCCATGTCCTCTGTCACCCAGGAATGAAAATCCCTGCCCAGGGCGGCTTGCAGGCTTTTCAGTACAGTCAAGTAAGGTGACATGGATATCTGTGTGTGGGTTTTGAAAAGCACAGCGTCTCATGCTGATATTCAGTGTAAGTGTTTAATTCTCAATCTGGACAAAGCCGGCTGGGTTTGTGTGATTAAGGAAGATCTGGGGGGTGGGGCGCCTAGGGGGCTCAGTGGGTTCAGCGTCCGACTCTTGGTTTCGGCTCAGGTCATGATCTCACCGTTCGTGAGTCCGAAACTCCACATCAGGCTCTGCCCTGACAGCATGGAGCCTGTGTGGGATTTTCTTTCTCCTTCTCTCTCTGCCCCTCCCCAACTTCTCAAAAAATAAAATAAAATAAAATAAAATAAAATAAAAGGATCTCTGATTAGGGGTGTGTGTGTGTGTGTGTGTGTGTGTGTGTGTGTGTGTGTGTGTCCCTGGTCTGGTAGTAACACCACTTTTGTAATGTCATTTTTCACAAGTACTACAAACACCCCTTCCCACATTCTCCATGTGTGACCAGTACCTGTCCTAGAACGGAATGGGCATGAGTGTTTACTGTGGAGTCAGACATCTCTTGTATCAGTTATCCTTTGCTGCGTAACAAATTACCCCAAAACTTCACAGCTTAAAGCAACAAGCATGTATCATCTTGTGGTCTCCACGAGTCAGGAATCCAGGCACAGCACAACTGGGTCCTCTGCTTCAGAGTCTCTCCCAGGCTGCAGTCAAGGTACCAGCCAGGGTCACTGTCATCCTGTGTCTCCCCTGGGGAAGAATCGACTTCCAGGCTTAGAGTCATGCAGTGGTGGCTCGATTCCATTCCTCCTGGGCTGTAGGGCCAAGGGCCTCAGTTGCTCTATGGCTCTCGTGGCCAGAAGCCACCCTGGCTTCCTTGTCTCACTGGCTTCATCAGAGTGAGCATGTGAAAAGCACGAGATAGAGTGCAAGCGAGATGGAAGGCACAGTCTTCTGTAGCCTAATCTCAGAAGTGACATCCCATCATCTTTACAATATTCTGTTGGTCTGAAGGAAATCACTAAATACAGCCGCCCCCAAGGGGAGGGAACTGACTACACAGGTGTGAATCCCAGGAGGAGACGATCACTGGGAGTCATAATAGAAGTCAGCCTGCCGCATCCCTGAAGTTGAATTCCAGCCTCACTGCTTAGCCGCACCTGTGTGCCCTTGGGCTGGTGGCTCTCCCTCTCTGAGTCTCATGGTCTGTGAGCTGTCAGGACACAGTGTGTAAAGGACATTAGCAGTGCCCGGCAGGGCATTTGTGCTCGGTGAGGGACAGGGCCTGTGGTCGTTACCTGTACCCCTCGCCTGACTACATCCACCTGGACTCGGCCTGGCTGCTTCCTTTGTTCGCAGCTCATGCTGAACATCAAGTGCTGGGCTAAGAGATGCCCGTCTCCCATCCAGAGCCTCCTCTCTCACATGGAGGTTAGCTGCTGTGGTTGCAGGAGCTCTTGACCCACGCCCTCACTTTACCCACCTGCTCCGAGCCTTGGAGCAGGACTTGGGAAGTCTGGATGGAACTCAGGGGAAGGGGAGGGTGGCCCATCCGACCCCACGGGCTCCAACAGCTAATGACCCAGCACCACCTGCCTTCCCCACTGACCGTAAACCCACCCAATCCTACACTCCCCAGCCCAGAAGGAGCCCCTCCTTCCCCTCCCTCTGCAGGGGCTCATCCTTCTCTCCAGATGCTGGAAGTGGGTCCAGGATTGTGACCTCCTCCAGCCAGCTCCCTGGATTAATGTGTGTTCTGTGCACCTCTTTATTTGGCAGTAGATTCCATCCTGCCTAATTCTTTGATGGAGAGACTGTGGGCTCCTGGAGGACAGGGACCAGGTCTTCACCATCCTGGTATCTCCAGAATCTCCCACCTGACCTACCTGGGAAGGCATTCCTTTGTCAGCTGCACGTACAGAGTCCCTACTCTGTGTAGGCTTTAGGGCCGGGCAGTGGGAACACAACGAGAGTTGCCTCATGAAGTTTACCACCCAGAGGGCAGGGAAATTGGTAAATAAGCAGTTAGAAGAGTGGTTCTCAAAGTGTGACCCTGGTGTTCCCTTTCATCTTCTTGTGTTTTCAGTAGATCTTGGTTTCAGTGTCTGCTACCCTGAATACAGCCAGATTTGACCCACAATGTACAGATCTCTTCGAGATCATCAGTGATTTTTAAGGCTGTAAAGGGGTCCTGAGACCAAAATGTTTGAGAATTACTGAATGACACGTGTGAGAGCCTCAGTGAACGTTTTTCTGAATGAAGGAGTGAAAAGCTGCTCATTTCCTGTTCACCTGACCCGAGTCTTGAGCATCATGCGAACAGGGATCGTATCGCTTTGTTCTGTGTAAGTGCCTCCTTTTCCTGGGGGACACAGAGAAGTCTCATTCATTCGTGGAGCAGACCCGTACTAAGCATCTGCCACACGCTCAGAACCGTGTTGGAATCGTGGCCCCCTGCCCCTCCAGAAGCCCCTTAACCCAGTGAACAAGACAGAGGAGTTTGCAGAGCCTTCCGGCGGCGTGAGTGTGATGCTGTGAGAGAGGTCTTCCCCAGGAGGGCTCTGAAAGTGGAGGTCACAACAGCACTTAGATGTGTGCAGGAGATACAGTGAAGGGATGGGGGGACGGGGAACGGCACACAGGGGAGGTGTGACTGCTTGGGCTGAGTCTTCTGAAAGAAGTAAGCGTCCACCAGCCAATAAGGATGGAGAAGGGGCCCCCTAGACAGACATCACAGCTTGCCCAGAGACTTAGCAGTACGGGTGAACTCTGCATTGCTCGTCATCTGGTGTGTCCGTGACATTGGCTCCCTGGGGCTGGGGGTGATGAGGACGAAGGAGGGAAGACACCATTATGGGGGGCCTTGACTGCCCTGGGTGGGAATCTAGAGAAGCTGCTGGACCTGCTGACCCCTAGGTCCCGCCCTTCTGACCATGTTGAGAGTCCAGGCACAGCCTTCAAGGCTCTGTGTGGCCTGCTCACCTCCTGTCACCCACTCCCCTACACTCTTCTGCCGTAGCCACATTGGCTGTCCTTGAGGGCCTTCAGTGCCTTCCCATCCCAGGAGCTCCATGAGGCTATTTCCTTCACCAGGAATGTTCTATCCCCACCCCCCCTCTCTTCACCCAGTCAACTCCTAAACATCCTTCAGGTCTTAACACAAGTGTGCCCACCTCCAGGAAGCCTTCCTGGGCTACCCCCTGGATCAGACCGGTCCCCATTGTATAGAGCCTCGTAGAGCTCTCCTTTAGAGCACAGTTTACAATTAAGTACCCAAGAATGCTAGGTGCTAGGAATGGGTTTACAAGAAGCTTAAGTCTGGTGTGGAGAGACAGATAATAAATAATAAACAGTTATAATGTAAGAATAACTATTACTATGTAATAGCCAACATTTATAGAACACTTACCATTTGTTAGGCATTGTTCTAAGTGCCTTTTTTTTTTTTTTTAAGTTTATTTGTTTTGAGAGAGAGAGCAAACAGGGAGAGGGCAGAGAGAGAGAGAGAGAGAGAGAGAGAGAGAGAGTGAGAATCCCAAGTAGAGCCCCGACGCAGGGCTCGAAGCAGAGCTCAAACTCACAAACCATGAGATCATGACCTGAGCTGAGATCAAGAGTCAGATGCTTGGGACACCTGGGTGGCTCAGTTGGTTAAGCATCTGATTTCTGCTCAGGCCACGATCTCGCGGTTTGTGAGTTCAAGCCCCGAGTCGGGCTCTGTGCTGACAGCTCAGAGCCTGAAGCCTGCTTTGGATTCTGTGTCTCCTCCTCTCTCTGTCCCTCCCATGCTCATGCTCTGTCTCTCTCTGTCTCTTGATAATAAATAAACGTTAAAAAAAAAAAAGAGAGAGTCAGATGCTCAAACAACTGAGCTACCCAGGCACCCCTCTAAGTGCCTTTTTAATTTAAAGTTTTTTAAATGTTTGTTTATTTTTGAGAGAGAGAGCAAGCACGTGGGTGAGTTGGGGAAGAGGCAGAGAGAGAGAGGGACAGAGGATCTGAAGAGAGCTCTGCACTGACAGAAGAGAGCCTGATGTGGGGCTTGAACTCATGAACCATGAGATCATGATCTGAGCCGAAGTCAGACGCTTAACCGACTGAGTCACTCAGGCGCCCCTCATTTAAATGTTTTAACTTTTTAAGAAGCACTGTATCTGGATTTTCCTATTATCATTTTAAATTATCAATTTTATTTTGAAACATTTCAAACTATGGAGCTGAAGGATATAATGGACAGCCGCCTTTTTAGCCTTCCTCTACATTCACTAATCATTAACATTTTACCACATTTGCCTTGATGTAAATTTTTTTCCCCTTAACCAGTCGAGAATAATTTGGTGACATTTTGATTCTTCCTCCCCAAATATTTCAGTGTTCATCTTTGAAAAACAAGAACATTCTTTCTCATAACAGTAATTCCACCATCACACCCAGGAGATTTAAAATTGATGTAAAATATTATCTAATATATAGCATATATTCAGATTTCTCCAGGTGTCTTCAGACTCTCCTGCATAGCCATGATTTACCCCTCATCCAAGCTCCAACTGAGATATGTAGACTGCCTACAATTGTTATGTCTGAGCATTTTTAATGTTAATCAGTCTTCCTCTGAGTGGACTACTATTAGGCCCATTTTACAGATGAGGAAACCGAGGCAGTGGGAGGTTAAGTCATTTGTCCAAGTTATATGGCCAGAAAGTGATGGAACTCATTGATATTTCCAGTCTCCCTGCCTTTCTACTAACCCCTGAACTCTGTTCTCAACCCAGTGCCTAAAGGGATCTTCTAAAAATGCAAATCCTGGGGGCATCTGACTGGCTCAGTCAGTGGAGCGTGCGACTCTTGATCTCAGGGTTGTGGGTTTGAACCCCACGTTGGGTAGAAGTTACTTAAAAATAAAATATTACAAAAAAAAAAAAAAGATAAATCCTGCTCAGGTCACTCTTCTGCTCAAAGCCCTACCATGGCTCCCTATTTCTCTCTGAATAAAAGCAAAAGGCTTCATGATGCCCACAGAGCCCTGTGCATTTTGCATACCTTCCCCATAGCCTCTCTGACCTCATCTCTCCCTCCCACCCTCCACTCCCAGGCTCAGCAGCACAGCAGGCACTCCTGCCTCAGGATCTTTGCACGTGCCATTTTCTCTGCCAATAGCACTCTTTTCCTAGAGATCCTCGGGGCTCAGTCTTCACCTTCCTTCAGGTTTTACCCAAACGTGGGTATTCAGCGAAGTTGTCTTGGGCCCACCACTCTGAACACAGCAGCCCTCCCACGCGCTCTCTATCTCCTCCCCCTGGCCTTTTCATCTCAGCCCTTACCGCTGCCGTCCGCTACATTTTGGGGTTTCCTTTGGCCAGTTGTCTCCCTGACTAGAGTGCAAGCTCCACGGGGGCAGGAGTTGTCTGTTTTGTTCACTGCTGTGTCTCCAGCTCCTAGGACCGAGGCGGGCACACCGTGGACACTCAGTGAAGTGTCCCCAGTTGTACTGATTGCTGTCCCTGCAGCACGTGTTCTGTGAGGAGTGCCTCTGCCTCTGGCTGGACCAGGAGCGCACCTGCCCGCTCTGCCGCTCGGTTGCCGTGGATACCCTGCGCTGCTGGAAGGACGGGGCCACTGCAGCACACTTCCAAGTGTATTAGGGCAGAAGACTGAGGCACCCTGGGAGCTGACGGATGGCCAGCGTGATCGGTCCGGCTCTGGGGACTTACTGGAAAACAGGCCTCAAGCACTGACTCTCCTGCCTCCTGCCTTTCTCCCCCTCTTCCCCCAGAGCCAGGCCCCTATCCTCCCGACCTCCACCTTCCTCTTCTGTTCTGCGGCTTAGCGTGGGCGTTCTTTCCTTCAACCCTCCTCGCTCAGACTTGGCCTCCTCCCGGGAGGGTCTCCTGCCCCCTCCAAGTGAAGGAACCGGGGATAGGCAGGTCCTGCCTGTTGTGATTTTAACTCACGGTGGCCTAACACCCGATGCTGCAAGCTGGAAGGGGCCTGGAGATCACTGCATCCCCCCAACACGGCTCAGGTCTGCAGATGGGCGTCACTGTGGAGCATTTCCCAAGTGCGAACGCTGGGCCCCTTATACCTGCAATAGCTTAGTGTCCCAAGCACTTCGTGCGAGCTGAGCATCTGCTTGGATGACCTCTGGGAATCGTCACAACAGCCCTGGGGTGGAGGTACTGTCGTTTGCTCTGTTTTACAGACGGGGAAACTGAGGCACAGAGCTCCACGTGGTAGCTTTCCCAGGGTCACCCAGCTAGCAATGGCAGACGGAGTTTCCAAACAGGCCTGTCTGGCTTCAGAGCCCACACTCTCAACCACCATATGCTCACCCGCTCAGACACGGCAGGCGTGGGGCCCAGCAGGCTTGGTGTGTGTGGGTTGGTTGGTTGGTTGGTTGGTTGGTTTTTTAAGCACCAGAGGTGATTTTGATTCCCATCAGTGACCCAGGTGCATAGCACAGTGATCTGGGCCCCGCTGAGGATGCCAACGGTGAGCAGTGGCCCTGGAAATCTAGCTGTGGCCAAGTTCATGGAAAGAGTTGGTCTTTAAAATTGCTCATTTGCCGGGCTGGAATGCTCAGTCACATTTGGGTATCAAGAATGGCCAGCTTTGGTCCCCATGCAGGTATCACTGGGTCTCCACACCTGTCTTCATGTCTCTCCTCCTCCTCCTGTTCTGGTCCTGCCCCTCACTTAAGTCTCCGCTTGTCAACAGCGCCTGTGGCCATTGTCTTCTCCCCCGGTAGCCTTGAGAACAAAATGAATGATCCATGTTACAGATTTGTCCACAAGCCAGGGTGGTGGCGTGGAGCACTGCAGCCCTCGGCGCTTCTGGAACATCTATACCAGAGCTACTAATCTCTGTAAGAGAACAGTTTCTCCACCTGTGAGACCCTCCCTGCTTTGAATCTGGAAGGAGGTAGCACAGGTGATCACTTAGAAGCTACTGGAATCTCGCCTGCCCTACCCCTCTCCCCATTCTGTTCACTCGCCGTCAACCTCAGCACAATGGGCTGGTGCCAGTGGCGTTACAGAGAAATCAATCTTGTGGCTCGTGAGCAGATGAGCAACAAAGCCCCAAGCAGAAATGGTGGGAGACTTTGCTGCCACCTCGCTCTCGGCCAGTAATAACAAGCCCACCCCATCCCTGATAGTTGCAGGACATTTGCCCCCGCGTGCTATCAAGCCAGGACCTTTTCCTGTGCCTGGCATCCCTGGCTCTTCCCCGGGACCCAGCAAGACGTCCCTTCCAGGGCAGCGTGGCATCTTTCAAGCTCTGTTACTATGGCGATGGTGGCGGCGTTACAATCCCACTTGCCTGGATAATCAAGTCCGAAGGGGAAGCGGAGGGAAGTAGGGCCGGGGGGATGCGGCTGCTCTGCTCCCCCTACCTTCAGCAAGAGCCAGAGGGAAGCAACAGGAGCTTCTGCGACTGGTTTTTATCAGAAAGATCACCCTGCCTGCAGATGCCATCAAAGAGACACAAGAGATTGGAGCTGGAGATTTATTAACAGGCCAGCTTGTGACAGAGCAGGCAGAGCAGAATTCTGATTCCAAACTCTGCGTGACTTTGGGAAGTCACTTCGCCCCCCAGTAGCCGTCTCCAGGATAAAGAAACCTCGTGCACTTTCTGCCGCAGCCGGGGAAACTAACAATGTAGAACACTGGTGGAGGGGCCAATGGTTGTGTCCGTTATACTCATGCCACCAAAAAAAAAAAAAAAAAAAAAGAAAGAAAAAGAAAGCCCCCACATCTCTAAATATTATTCTCCAAATAATGAGCCATGCTTCTGACATTATAAACAGTGTCACTTGGGGATACCAGGGACAGGTGGGATGATTTCGTTTAGGATTTTACTTCTTCATTCCCTACCCTCTGGGGAAAAGTTCTGTTCTGGAGGTTTTCTTTTTTTAATTTTCTTTCTTAACGTTTATTCATTTTTGAGAGACAGAGAGCAAGCGGGGGCGGGGCAGAGAGAGAGAGGGAGAGGGAGAGGGAGACACAGAATCGGAAGCAGGCTCCAGGCTCTGAGCTGTCCGCACAGAGCCCGACATGGGGCTCGGACTCACAAACGGCGAGATCATGACCTGAGCAGGAGCCGAAGTCCGACGCTTAACTGACTGAGCCACCCAGGTGCCCTGGAGGTTTTCTTTTGGATGGGAGGATCTAACTTCTACCCTAAGGAGAAGCAGCAGCCAGTGAGGAGTTTTCCAAACATCAGGCTGCCTATTTTCCCCACTATGGGGTAAAAGCAGCCAAAAGTCGTTGTTGGGAAAGAACAGCTTCATTCTCCATGGCCCATCCTGGCTCTGCACTCATTGGTTAGAAGCAGGATTAAGCGAGTAGCAGGTTGGGGTATACTACTTTTAATATTTTGTGACCCACTGACTGAGGTTTCTGACACTCTTGGAAATGGCCGTCTTAATGTAAAAGATCTTGAGCATAATGAATGTGAGAATAGGAAGGCGAGCTTTGGACCTGGATGTGAGAGGCTCATTACCTTCATAACGGGAGAATGGGAGACATGCTTGGAGACACCAGGCGGCTAAGACTTGGGGTTGGAAAGAAGAAATGTAAAGCGAGTCCCAGAATCTCTTAGTAATTTTGCTCTGGGCTGAACAGAGCCACCTTCGGTGTTTTTAATGTCCCCTTAAGTTCCCTTCCGCCAATAAATATCATCTGTCGATGAAACTTAGGTTCGTGGTCTTGAGTCTCCAGTTGCCTCTTGAACCCAGATGGACTGTTTTGAGGAGAAATGGGGAGAAGCAATTCATGCAGTGGGTGTTGTCTGGATCTGTCCAAAGCAGATGCGTTGAGTTGCACGTGATTTATTAAGGACGCACTCTCAGGAGAAACCAGTAAGGGAGGGGGAAGAAACCAAACAAGAGGGTGGCTGTCAGAGAAGTCCCAGCTCAGGGTGGTCCCACAGAGTTCTGGAGAATTCAGCTACATTTCAGAGATTGTCCCACCCTGAGGTTTTTTTCTGGCACACTGTCAATTCTTGGCTATGGGTTGTTGGCGGGGGTGGGGGTGGGGGGTGCTTCTTAGGTACTTAAGCTCTCCATTGAGGAGGCCCCAAGCCCCTGAAGGTGTCAGGTGTCACAGAACACGCAAAGGTGCAGGACAGGACACAGAGCTGGGAGATCGGGTCAGGAGGGATCTGGACAGGGCACCTACAGGGCCCACCACAGTGGTTAACCAGAGGATAGACCCAGAACGCATGAGCTGATGATTCAAGAAGAGTTTGCCTGGATGCCAGCTTATGATGGATATTTAAAATGCAAATTAATAGCTTAACTGACTGAGCTGCCCAGGCACCCTGGAAATTAATAGCATTAGGTGACAATTCATGCCTCTCAGGACAACATTATGAAACCAGTCACAAAAACATCATCAGGCAGATCTTTTTGGTTGCCATCGTTTGAAAACCAACTCAAACATGGCTTAAATAAGAGAAAGGCTTTCTTTGGCTCATGTAGCCATATGGGCCTTGGGTATCGCTGGATTCAGTGGCTCCAGTGACATTAGAACCCTGTCTTTCCATCCCTCCATTCTGTTTTCCTCTGAGACAGTTTGATTTCCAGACAGATCCCATGCAGCAGTAAGACGGCCTCCAGAAGCTATGTGTGTATGTATATGCATATGTATACGTATATGCCTATGTTCTACCAGCTTAACAACCCCAGCAAAGAGCTTCTGATTCCCCAAAGCTCTAGCAGGAGTCCTGAGGTTGACTTGCTAATTTGTCCCCACACCAATCCCTTTTAGCCTTTGGGACCTGGAACACTGCTGGCCAGGCCTGCCTCAGGTGTAGAGCCCTAACTGTGGGGACACAGGTGGGTGGAAGGATAGGGTCAACTCCTCTGAGTTGCATGGCCTGAGAGTGGGGAAGGGGTGGGTCCCCCAGGGAAAATGAAGGTGCCTGTTATCTAGAAAGGCAACCTGTCCTCAACCCACCATTCTTAGGAAGAAACCACAACCTGATAGCTCAGAGCATCTTAGACCAGGTAAATGTAGGTGAAAGTAACCCAGAGAGGCCATGTGCCCATAGTAGGAGACCTCAGTCTGCACAGCCATCAGCTTGTCTGCATGGTGCCATTGATCTTGAGCCGTCAGGCAAGTTCCCTCAACCTCTCACCCAACCCAAGGGTACTGTTTGGGCCAATCCTCCCCTTGGGGAGTTCTCAGAAATACAGCAGAGAAGGGAGATGTGTGGCCTTCTGCCCCAGGGAAGGTTGGGGTGCACAGCCAGATCCTCCCATAATCTTTGGGGACCAACCTTTCAAAAGGAAATGAAAACGCAAAGGACTTTGGCTGGAAGTGCACAAACAGTTTTTTAATAAAGTCATTACAAATATGTACAAAGCGTCTCCAAGGTATGAAATTCCTCTTACAAAAGAGCACAACAAACCAGCAAGGTTAGAGCCCAGAACGGAATGCTCCCAAACTTATTGCCTCTCTGGCTGAGCCAGAGGCCTCACTGAGGTTCCAGACACCCCCATGACCATCCCTGCCACATACACACACAGGCTCCTGGGCACTTACAGTGCAAAGAACTTGGGGGGAGGAACTTAAGGGTTCAGGTAGGGGAGGTAAGAAAAGCTTCCCATGTCCTAGGAAGTCAGCTGAACAGGCCCTGTTTGCCAATTAGATGCTTCTCCCAGGGACCTATAGATATTAAGGACACAAAAGGCAGGGAACAAATACATAAAACCCCCACCTAAACCATCCAGCCTGTCCTGGAGCATCCCCCAAATGCAACACTCCTTACAGTGGACCTAAGTCAGGCTCCCTTGCTCCCTGCTGGACCCCAGGCTGTGCTTGTCCTTGAACTAGTAAGGCCAGCTCAGGAGGGAATCCAGTGTGGCAGGGCAGTTAGCTCATGGGCTTGGGGGGGGGGGGGCGGGGGGGGTCACACACACCTGAGTCCAAATCTTGGCTCAGCCACCTCACTCTCTGTGTGTGGCCTTAGGCTAAGTTGCGAAACTTCCCTGAGTCTCAGCTTCCTCAACTGTAAAATGGGAATCATAACTACTGTCTTCCAGAGTGGGTGTGAGGAATAACTGAGGGGAAACACGTAAAACACTCAGCACAGTGCTCAGGGGTGGTGAGCACGCCGTAGACGGTGGCTTTCATTACTCTGTGAAGCAGCAAGAACCAGTCTTTGCGTGCTGGGAGCGAGTTAAGATCACAGGCTTTTTAATTGCCTTCATGATAGTATGATGCTCAGTAAATATAAATACTATAGAACAATCTGCCAGCAAGGCTTGGGATCACGGGTATGACCTGACAGACCTGACTGTGAACCAGACTGGAAAGGGACAGTTAACATTGTCTGGTGCCAAGCGGAACTGTCCCTCCACGCTGCGTACCTGAGTTTCTTCCCAGACCGGATTCTACAACTGGGCACGCTGCAGGTGCTCCATAAGTTAGGTATTAGTATTTTAAAAAGAACCTTTTGGTTTGAGCTTTAAAATGGTACCTTTGACACCCATATCCTCCATCAGCTCCTATGGGACTAGGCCAGGGTGTCTAGCCTGTCCCCCCCACCCCCCCGCACCACCCAGGCAGCTTCTGACTCTGCAGTTGGCCCAGGCTGACTTAAGGGAAGATCCAGAAAAAGAAATGGAATCAACACAGAAGAGCAAAACCTGTGTTCTGGTCACTGCAGCTTCTGATACCAGGCGGACACTCAAAACGCCCACAGTGGCAAACCAGTGTCCCCAAAAGATACCTGTGTGGGATCAGAAGAAGACTCCTCCAATTTCCCAGCTAGGGGAAGTGATATTTTATCACTGTCAGAAACGTGATAATAGTACATGAGATCAGCTACATAAATTATGAAACCAAAGTCACAGTTCCATCGTTCTGTGACAGTATTGTTTAAATCACCATCTTCTTGTTAAAAGAGGAAAGAATTTCTTAAATGAGACACTGGAAGAAGTGGAAAAGAAGTCTCCAGTATCCCAATGAAAGGGGGCGGGAAGGGGGAGACTGGGTTCCAGGAGATGCTCGTGGCCTAGGACCATGGACAGCAGCTAGAGAGGCAAATGGGCTTCCCCCCCCCCCCCCCCAGAAACCTGCTACTCAGGCTATGTCTGTGCCAGAAGGAACGTGAAGTGGAACCCTAAATTTGAAATGGGGATAAGAGATCTTATTTGCTAATGGGGGCTGGGGTAGGGGAGAGAAGCTTCCAGGAGGGAATGGAT
Source organism: Herpailurus yagouaroundi (assembly GCF_014898765.1). Taxonomy (NCBI): domain Eukaryota; kingdom Metazoa; phylum Chordata; class Mammalia; order Carnivora; family Felidae; genus Herpailurus; species Herpailurus yagouaroundi. Next base: position 7,008,352 of record NW_024412422.1, on the reverse strand, counting down.
CTAATTTGGAGTGGGAATGTTGAAGCCCCAGGAGGCTCCAATCCCTGTGGCTCCCGGACCCCCCACCCTCTGAGAGCAAACGAGCACCATCAGGAAGGAGGCCCTTCTGTTTGCTCCTCACCTCATTATGCAGCAACCTACCTAAACGATGATCTCAGAGGCCTCCCTCTGCTTTGCACTGACACACATGCGCGCGCGCGCGCGCACACACACACACACACACACACACACTCTGCTGTCTGCTGAAACCCGATATGAGGTCTTTTTTAAAATTTATTTCAAAGCCTCCCTCCCTCTCCCTCTCTTCACAGACGCTCTGCAGTGAAGCTAATCAAAATCAATGACTCCTTGGCAGCCGGAGAAAAGCGGGGGAGAGAGGGAGGGATGGTGCCAGCACTTTGCACACTGTGGAAATATTTTAAAAAAAAATACACCACCCCACTATCTCATGCAATCCAAGTAATGCAGCCTCAGAGACGGTGGAGACAATATAGACATATATATCATGCTTCAATTTCCTAATACAAATGTCCATCAAGAAGTCAAATCTCATATAAAAACAAGCATTAAAAACAACCCCTTGTCAAAAATCGGGGCAGTCGAGAAGTGCACTCAAATTAATGATGTGCAAGAAAAAAGCCGGGATTAGGTAAATACACAGTTTCTATTAATACAAGAGACTATGTACAAGGGACTTGGCTGTAAAGCTCCATCAGGAGGGTCATGGGTGCCCAGGTCTCTCAGCAGTGTGGCTTCATTGAAATCAAAATTGCCCCAAATACCAACCCCGGCATTTGGAGTTTGGATCCTCCAGTGGAAATGTCATGAGCTAGTAGGCAAGTCAGGGTTGAAAAAGGGATTCTCTGACCTTCCCCCGTTCCCCTGTGTCTAGATGGGCAGCATGGCCCCACTGCCACGTGGAAGGTACAGGCTTACAGCAGCAGAGAGCCGTGACCACATATCATTATAGGAATGGAAACCCCCTCCCCAGAAAATGGGGTGAGTTGGAAAGACTCTAGTGTCTGGCTTGGAAAGTGATGATACAGAAGCAGAGACTGTGTTTCGTATCATTCTAATTAATTTGCCTTCTCTAAGTTCGCGGCTTGGTGGGGATGTCGCGTGCTGCTCTGGGCAGACGCTGCCTGCACACCCATCCCCTGGAAACATAACGGTGGGGAGGGCTCCCTCGAGGAAAGGAAGCAAGTTCTCTATCAACAAGCTTTCCTTCTCAACAAGCTGTCTGGGGGTGGGGGTGGGGGGACCGCCCTCACCTGCAGCAGCTTTGGGTTACATTTTTCTTTAAAGGGCCATTTAGGAAAACATAAGGCATGGATAAAAGAAAGAAAGAAAGACAGCTCCCAGCTTGCAACAGCACTAAAAGGTCCTACATTCTAAAGGACCTGGTAATTTTCAACAAAGCCTGTGAGGAATAATTCAGCCCCATGTCAACCTTAACAACGGCTGATCCCCCTGCTGGCCTCTTAGAACTGCAAGGGTGTCTGCTAACCAGCCCAGTGGACCCCCTGTCTGTAGGGACTAGGTTGTGACCTGCATCCTGGTGCCCCACCATCTCAGCTTTGCACATGGCAGTGTGGGAGACACAGCACAGAGGAATAATACCTGGGTTTGTGTTTTTTTTTTTTTTTTTTAATGAAAGCAAAAAAATAATCATTGCTCCCTGAAGAGTCTTTGCAGCCAAGTCTCAGTCCAGCACACATCTTTTTTTAGCCCTTCTAGAAACTTCTGAAAATAGGAGCTTATCCTGGAAAACAAAATCAGATCCTCTGTCAGTCACTGAGATGCTGGTGCATTTCGGTTAAACGACCCACTCCCTCCCCCAGTGCCTCTTGCTTATAAATCACCCTTGACCAGAACGTAGCCATTTCTTGGCTCTTTAATCCATAAAACCTAAGCCCTGAAATCCCCTTGGGGAGTGGGGGAGGCTGTGGGCTGAACTCCCAGGACACTTTTGCGGGGGTAGAGGACAGAGCAGACAAGTCACATATGAGGTCAGCTTTCCACCTCGGTAGAAAGGCCTCCACCAGGGAGCCACTCAATAGCATCCCTTCCCTTCCTCCCTCCCAGGCCCCAAGGTTTGCTCCAAAACACCTCTGGGTTTTCATCCCCACAGAGAAAGAGAAGAGACTCTCAAGTGGCACTTTTGCGACTTGTCCCTTTTAAAAAAAATGAATCTGAAACAGCAAAATACACATCTCTCTTGTCCCCTGGCCTTGCAGTCTGGCCGCAGAACCCCATAGCAGTGCCAGCAAGAACACACTTAGCACCAGCAAAGTCTAAGTGAAGGACCAGACACCAGATTGGTAGGGAAATAAATCCCATCTGTCTTGATGTGCTAGCGGGACAGGCTATCTACCTGGGTAGGTACAGAGAGGCGGGGACTTGTCAAGACTTACAAACGGAGGAATCCCAGACTGCCTCTAACAGGGCTGCCCACCACCCGCCCCCCCCCCCCCATCCTCCTTACTTTCCTCTTTTCTTTCTATTTTGCCTTTTGCAATTTCCCCCTCGCTCCGCCAGCATCCCTCCCCAGGTGGTTGGTCGACTCTGGGGCTGATTCCCACCAGTCTTTGCAGATTTTCCAGGTACACAGTACGCACCTCACTTCTGGTGCCCCAGACACGGAAGCATCAAAGTTCACACGGGAAGGTGCAGAAAAGGGAGGGGACCGTGTCCTCGACAAGACATGCACTGAGTAGTAATATTCATATTTTCTTTTTTTATATATAGAGCTGTATGTAAATAGCATTGGGGTGTCTGTTTCTGCAGCTGGATATGCAAAGGGCTTCCCCAGTCCCTTTCCGCCGTTGCTACTATGGCTCCAGACGCCTCTCCACTTCCTTCTCGAAGCGCCAACTGCGGCCTTTCAAGCTCTGGGCTCCCCCTCAGGAAAATGGGAACCAGCTTTCTCCAAGGACACAGGGTTTTCACCAACCTGCAGAAATAAAGATTTGTATTTCGGTCAGTAGGCACGTGCAGACAGCTGCTGGGGATGACGTCAGTGCCTTGGGCCTCTGCACAGCCAGCCCGGGATGTTGGAAGGTGGAGGGGGATGGGAGAGAGCTGCGAGAGACAGAGCTTTGATTTGGAGGAAAGGTTCCCCCAGAAGCTAGATTTAGTGGCCATCCCCGCCCCCACCCCAGCCAAAGCCCCATCCATCCAGCCGCATTCCCTAAACAAACATTTGAAAACACACACACACACACACACACACACACACACACACACACACATTTCTGTTTTCAGACATAAGCATCTTCTGTGATTAAAAAAGAGAATATAGGGGCTCCTGGGTGGCTCAGTAGGTTAAGCATCCGACTTCAGCTTAGGTCATGATCTCACGGTTCACGAGTTCAAGCCCCGCATCAGGTTCTCTGCTGAGAGCTCAGAGGCTGGAGCCTGCTTCTGCTTGTGTCTCCCTCTCTCTCTCTGCCTCTTCCCCGCTCATGCTCCATCTCTCTCTCTGTCTCAAAAAAATAAATAAACATTTAAAAAAGAGAGAGAATACAGAACCATGCTGCCTTTTTTGCTCCTTCATCTATTCATTTCATAGACTCATATTCAAGGCAGACTTGTAGGACAGTCTCTATTCTCATTGATTCCTTTGTTCATTGCCAAACATACCAAGAACTATGCTAGGTGTTATAAATCCAGCGACATAGTTCTTGCCCTTCAGGGGCTCTGAAGCCACCAGAAAGAGATGAGAAGAAATCGGTATCAATGGCAGTGTCATGTGAAGCATAATCTGGATAAACACGAGCTAGGGGAGCCCAGAAGCGAAAGGGGGAGTCAGAGAGAGCTCTTGGGAGAAGGAGGCAGAGACCCTTACTGAGCACTGAAGGATGCTAGGGAATTAGCCAGGATGAGATGAGGCATTCCAGGAAGGGCCACGCAAATAGCACATACCCCAGAGAATCAAAAAACATTTTCATCCAAAAACTTGGGCATCAGTGTTCACCGCAGCATTATTCTTGATAGCCAAAAAGTGGAAACAACCCATGTGTCCATCAACCGATAAATACAGTGGGGCATTTCCATACAACAGAGTATTATTCAGCCATAAAAAGGACTCACACGAGACCTGGATGAACCTTGAGGTCATTATGCTAAATGAAAGAAGCCGGGCACAAAAGATCGCAGACTGTATGATGCCACGTATAGGACATGTCCACAAGGGACAAGTCTTTAGAGACAGAAGTAGGTTAGTGGGGGCCCAGGGCTGCGAGGAGGAGGAGGAGGGAATTAGGACATCACTACTACTGGGGACAGGGTTTGCGTTGGGGAAACAAAAACGTTCTAAGACCGATGGTGGGACTGGTTGCACAACTCTGGAGGTATAAACTAAAATAAAACCCACTGAGTTGTGCACTTCAAAAGGATGGATTTTTCTGGCAGGGGAATTATATCAGAAGAAGGAGGAAGAGGGAGTAGAGGAAGGGGACGGAGAGGTGGCCGAGAAGAAGGGAAGAAGCAGGACAAGGGAGAGAACACGGCAGCGAAATGCCCTGACGAGGTCAAGGCGCCTGATGAGGTTTCAGCACAGCCTGGGCGACGGGGCCGGGGAGGGGTGAGGCTGGAGAGTTAGCAGGGGCTGTAAGTTCACAGACGACAGCACCTTACTCAGTGCAAATCCAGCGGCATAGGAGACAAGGTGGGAGAGAGATCACTTTCTACGTTGGCAAGAACCTGGCATATTGCCCTGTGCGAACTGCACCCATAGGTTTTCCCGCTGGGTCTACTCAACAGAAGGCCCTAATGGGGTACAAGACCTGGGTATGTATTCCCCTGGCTCCTACCCTGTCGGGCCGCAGCGCCCGCTGGGCTCGGCTCCCCGGCTGGACTCCAGGTCCTAGTGCCTCACCTCAGCCCTTCAGGCCGGGAAGGACGGCTCTCCTCTGTGGCCAGCCCTGTAGTACTGCGTTACTCCTCCTCAGTTTCCTAAACCCTGTCTACACTCTGTCACCGAACCTTCACTAACTTCTTCTCTGGTTACCAGCCTGGGGGTACTCTCTGCCTCTTACTTGGACCCTTACCCAATATATATGTCTGCACGAACGAAGGGAGTCCTAATCCCATGGACCCGACAGTCTCCATTAGCGGACGGTCATCCAAATCAGTGACCTCAGCCCTTTTTGCCCCGACCTGCTCAGGTGGAGGCAGAGGACCCCTGTCACCATGAACGCCATTTCCCCTTTCATCCCATGAGGGCAGAGCACAGCAGGACTTCTGTACTACCGTGTTGCCACCCTATGCGTTCAGGGGATGCCGAATCAATCAGTCGTCCACCAACTCAGTTGATAAACACGCTCAATTCACAAAAGCTCGCTTTGTTGGCTCCTACTCACACCGATCTTCAAAAAATCAGTGAAACCTTGCAGCATTAGCTTAAGAGGATGACGCTGCCTTCAGCACGCACAGAAAAGAAGGACGGAGGGAGAGAGAGGAACCACATCTACATGCTACTGAGCGTGTTGACTTTCTGCTAAGCATCGTTCTGGGCACTAGATGAGGCCAGTACCTGTCCTCGATTTGCCTCCAGTCTTTTTCTGGGAGACAGGATATGTCAGAGGCCAGAACTGTGGAAGACCATTGTGTACCACTATCAGAAGTCAGGAAGTGGCTGTGCTCACCGGGAAAGCTTCCGAGCGGAAGCAAGATTTGAACTGGACCTTTAAGATATGCATTCATATTTTCTCAATAATTGGAAGAAGGAGGGCGCCCGGGTGGCTCAGTCGGTTAAGCGTCTGACTCTTGATTTTGGCTCAGGTCATGATCTCACGGTCGTGAGATCAAGCCCCATGTTGGGCTCCGTGCTGGGCATGAAGCCTGCCTGAGATTCTCTCTCCCTCTTCCTCTGCCCCTCCTCTGCTCGAAATCTCTCAAAAATAATACTAATTGGAAGAAGGAAGGATCATTTATGTGGGGAAAGGGCCAGAGCAGAGCACGAGGTCAAGACACATATGGCTCAGTCCGGGGACCATGATGAGCAGGGACCTGCACCCCAAAGCTGTGCAGAGTGAGGCTGCATAGATATGTCCACTGAAAGCGACGAAGGGAAAATAACAATGGCATCAGGAGAGGTAAGGAACCTCTGTTTTTACAGCACTAACCTGCTCCATCCACAGAAGGAATGGCATCTTCTTGCAAGACTAGGTAGGACCAGCAAAGGATTTTCGCTTTTCCTACCTGTAAATCATTAAGCCTATAATGTGTCTTCCTAAGGGCCTCCCGGCGCACTTAAAGGGACAAATTGCCACACCTGTTTATGTCCTGGTTGCAGGTTGGTGTCGGTAGTGACAGATGGACATCAGGAGGACGCCTCTGCGTGGCCAGTGGTGCCGTGTAACCACGTCCTACACCCAGAGAGGGGGCCTGTGCCTACACTTCTGGGGATTTTTTTTTTTTAATTTTTTTTTAACGCTTATTTATTTTTGAGACAGAGAGAGACAGAGCATGAATGGGGGAGGGTCAGAGAGAGAGGGAGACACAGAATCGGAAACAGGCTCCGGGCTCCGAGCTGTCAGCACAGAGCCCGACGCGGGGCTCGAACTCACGGGCCGTGAGATCATGACCTGAGCCGAAGTCGGCCGCTTAACCGACTGAGCCACGCAGGCGCCCCGACTTCTGGGGATCTTAAAGGGAACACGGTAGCCTAGGGACCTAGCTCACAGAAGTAGTCACCTAAATATGGTCAAGGGTGTTCCCTCCAGCTTGTCGCTAAGAGCAGCAGTTTGGAAACAACCCATATGTCCACCAGCAGGAGACTGGATAAATACATTAAGCTACATGCAAATGAGAAGGAGGTAGATCGATTCTTTTTTTTTTTTTTTTAATTTTTTTTAACGTTTATTTATTTTTGAGACAGAGAGAAACAGATCATGAACAGGGGAGGGGCAGAGAGAGAGGGAGACACAGAATCGGAAGCAGGCTCCAGGCTCTGAGCCATCAGCCCAGAGCCCCACACAGGGCTCGAACTCACGGACCGTGAGATCATGACCAGAGCTGAAGTCAGACGCGTAACCGACTGAGCCACCCAGGCGCCCCAATTCTTTTTTTTTTAATTTGTTTTGTTTATTTTTGAGAGAGACAGAGACAGAGACAGAGGGAGGGAGAGAGAGAGAGAGAGAAAGAGAGAGAGAAAGAGAGAATCCCAAGCACAAGGGGCTCAAACTCACAAAACCGCGAGATCATGACCCAAGCCAAAACTTAGAGTCAGACATTTAACCGACTGAGCCACCCAGGGGCCCCAAAGTATGTTACGATTCTTTTTTTTTGCTTTTTGTTTTTTAAATTTACATCCAAGTTAGTTAGCATATAGTGCAAGGATGGAGTAGATTCCTTAATGCCCTTTACCCATTAAGCCCCCCCCACC
>NW_024412422.1:6933647-7000562 GCF_014898765.1 Herpailurus yagouaroundi | reverse complement strand
AAAAAAAAAAGAGCACAGACTCTGGAGCCCAACACCTGAGTGGGAATCCTGATTCAGACACTTAAAAGCTGTGTGACCTTGGGCCAGTTATTAACCTCTCTGGGCCCCGAGGTGCCCTATATGGAAGTAGGGGGAGGAACAGTGAATTTCACCGTGTCAATGTGAGGACTAAAAGTTATTAACATATGTGAGGCACTTAGAAGTTCAGCACATAGTAAGGTCTGCTATTACGATTGTTGCGATGTACTCCAGACTGAAAGTTACACAGGAGAGTGACTTTGGGGACAGAGTGAAAGAGCACTTTATACACTTCTGTATCATTTGTCATTTTTCTTTCTTTCTTTTTTGTTTCCTCTCAAGGAACAAGTAGTAATTATATAATTTAAAACTACAGGGGCGCTGGGTGGCTCAGTCGGTTGGGTGGCCGACTTTGGCTCAGGTCATGATCTCACAGCCCATGAGTTCAAGTCTGTGCTGACAGCTCAGAGCCTGGAGCCTGCTTTGGATTCTGTGTCCCCCCACCCCCACCCCTCCCCCATTCGTGCTCTGTCTCACTCCGTCTCTCAAAACTAAATGTTAGAAAAAAATTTAAAAATAAGTAAAAATGAAAAAATGAAAATAAAATAAAATAAAACTACAGTTGACCCTTGCACAATGCAGGGGTGAGGGGCGCTGACCCCACCCCACCCCCGCCCCACGTAGTTGAAAATCCCCATATAACTTTTGACTCCCCTAAAACTTAACTACTCATATGTTGACTGGAAGCCTTGTTCATAACATAAACAGTCAATTAGCACCTATTTTGTGTGTTATATGTGTCATACTTGCTACATTCTTAGAATAAAGCAATCCAGAGGAAAGAAAATATATTAAGAACATCATAAGGAAGAGAAAATACATTGACAGTACTAGACTGAATTTATCCCCAAAAATCTGCATATAACTGGGCCTGTGCAGTTCAAACCCATGTTATTCAAGAGTCAGCTGTATTTCTATTTTATTTTTTTAAACGTTTATTTATTTTGAGAGAGAGAGTGTGAATGGGGGAGGGGCAGAGAGAGAGAGAATCCCAAGCAGGCTCCCTGCTGTCAGCGCAGAATCCGACCCGGGGCTCGATCTCACGACCGGTGAGCTCACGACCTGAGCCAAAATGAAGAGTTGAACGCTCAACCAGCTGAGCCACCCAGGTGCCCCTCAGCTGTATTTGTAAAAAAACAAAGTCTGTCATCCCCTGTGACCCACTGTCCTACTCCCTGAGATGTTTTTCCTCAAACTTGGCTCATAAAACACCTTCTCAAATGCTGACTCAGAACCAAAGCTCACAGCTGAAGAGATACATGAAACTTTGCCTTTAAAAAAAAGTCCCTGTTTCCCCTTTGCACCCACCGAATGGAGGGGGCAGGCGGGGAGAGGGGAGAACATGGCCCCTCAGGGTCCTGCCTCCCTGGGCCATGGTCCTGTCACCCTGTTGTGGGCGTGAAGGGGGGAAGCGGTGAACGGCCAGCTCCACTGACGCAGGAGAGCAAGCGGGAGGCTCACCCCCTTCTTCCTATATCGGAGATGAAGACTCTTGGCTTCCTTCCTAGGAGGTCCCAATATTTCATTTTTAAAAACATCTTTTTTTGCTCTTGCTGTTTGCACACATGTTAAGTTACAAATTCAAACCGCAGAGAAGGATAAAGAAATGAAAGGAAAGCCCCCTTCGCTCCACGGCTACACCTCCCAGAATATTCTCTGTGCGTTAACAGACACCGTGTCTCTCCCCTTCGTCCTTGGATCCCCAGAGCCCAGCACGATGTCCTACACAGAATAGGGGCCCATTTCAACCTGCCGGGGGACCGTGGGTACGTGAACGAGGGAATAAGGGTGGCAACTTCCCCACTCTCCGCCTTTGGTTTCAGGGAGCTTTATTTTGACTGCGGAGTTCAGATGGTCCCCGCGTTCAGTCCCAGCGCCTAAGAATCATGGGGACAAAGGTCTCCGTGCAGAATTCTCCTGGAGGGACGCCTGCTCTGGTCTGTGTCTTCACTTCAGCCTCCATCCCTGTAGTTCATGCTGCCCACTTAGGGCGGTGGGTGCCAAGGAGATGGGAGGGTGAAGGGATCAAAAAGGCAGGAGGCTGGCTCTGAGGCACGATGTGAGAGAGGAAGAGGCCATCCGGCAGCCTCTGGAGGCCGCTGGCACTAGTTATCAGGGGTACCAGCGAATACCACGGCTATCACCGGGCAGTTATCAGTGCTTCGGTGAGTCGTTATTGATTACGTAAAGCCTGTGAGGAGAGAGCAGAGAACTGGGAGCTTCTGTCCACTACGAGTGACAGCAGGTGGACTGTATGCACGCTAACCAGACATCCGGACAGGTAGCCCTGAGGGTGGAGAGGTAGCAACGCAGCAGAGAAATGACACCAAATGGGCAGACCCTCCTTAGAGTGTCTCCCCAGATGAGTCACCTGTTATAACACGCATGTTCCTTGACCCAATAATTTCACCCCTAGGAACTCCCCCCCCCCCCTTTTTTTTTTTTGCAAAATTGTCCAAACCAGAATATACCTTGTTCATGCTATCAGACAATGAGAAACGGCAGACATGTCCTGGGGGGCGGGGGGTGGGGGTTGACCAAGTGAGTCATGGCTCATCCAACAACGGAGCATCATACAGCCATTCAAAAGGGTGATGAAACCTTTCTTGGTTGACACAGGAAGAGCTCGGCAGTCTATTTTTAGTGGGGGGGGGGGGGGAAGCGGATTACAGAGCAACATGAACAGATGATCTCACTTATTTAAAATAGGGTATGTGGGTGGGTGTGTGTGTGCATCCTGGGATGTCTGACAAGGTGGTCCCCTAAAGCAGGCCTTGCAAATTTAAATGCTTGCCTGGGACCGGCGAAGTGTGCCCGGGAGGGGTCGGGGTATCCCGAGAGTCTGTATCCCATCTAAAGGGGCTTCTGATATTCATCCAGGCTTTTGCTGCCACGTGGGAATACAGACTCAGTCTTGTCAGACCTTTCCATTTTTTTTTTTCCAGAAAAACTGTAAGTACAGACTTCTGTAAGAAAGTGCCTGATTTTTCAGTGCCCGGCGGGGGTGGGGGAAGACACGGTAGTCAAAAAAAAAAAAAAAAAAAAAGAAAGAAAAGAAAGAAAGAAAAAGCAACTGCAGGTCAGATTCAGCTGGGAGACCACCGGGTGTGAAAACTTGTTCAAACTCTTAGAGTCAGCTGGCATTGAAGGCCACCTCATCTTAACCCTCAGCAGCCATCTTTGTGCCTCAGTGTCCCTGTCTGGAAAGTGAGGGAGTTGGGCCAGGTGGTCTCTAAAGTCCTGTCTAGCTCTGGCTATATTTCTAGAATGGTGACCTTTTATGGTCATAGATGTTAGGAGAATTGGGTCAAAGCCTTGGTTTCCCTCTCAACTAGGGAGAAACAGAGGAGTATGAAGTCAGCCAATTCTACGTGGAATTTTGGAGGGTTCCCAAATTCCTTGAGGTGTCCCCCCAATTCATTCATTTATCCATCCACCCATCCATTCATCCATTTATCCATTCATCCATTCAGTAGTTACTGGATGCCTGCTCTGTGCTAGTCACCATGCTGGGGGCTGGAATACAATGGTGGGCAAAATAGACCTGATTGGTGTTCTCAGAAGACCTAGAAGCCAGTGTTGCCCAGGTTGGGAAGTCCTGTTCTGGAGGTTCTCCCAGCCCTGGCACAGTGGCTTAAGCAGGCTGCTGGTGAGCCACAGAGTGGGGGAGGCAAGACTGGCAATGGCTTTAAACAAAAGGCTGGCAAAAGTCCAGTATGAGTTCCCCACCATACTCTGAATACGGACCCAAGGACTGAATTTTATCCCAAATAAGAACGACACCTATCCCGCACTACCATTGACCATTCTCTACCATTTTCTCAACATAGTGACATGCCTCATACTGCTCAGAAGGTAAAGGGACGTTTGGTAAATGGCAGATTCGGACCTGATCCAAAAGTCAGCCTGACTCCAAAGTTCGTGTCACTTTCCACCAAGCTGTCCCGCCTCCGCATAAAATCTGGGTCAACAGGATGAACAGTTACCAGTGGTTAAAATTTCAGAATCAAGACTTGGAGCCCGTGGTGTGCCAACGAAAACATTTCAGATCTGGGCTGTCTTTGAAAGTGACCTCTTCTTAAATCCATCCCATTGCCCCTGACACATTCCCACTCTCTGAAGACCTCCCCCTACCAAAAGCTAAGTGTCCCCATCATGAGTATGTATTAGCATCCTTCAGTATTTATTAAGCACCATGTGCTAGATCCAAGAAAATCCGATGTACATGGTACATGGCTGTGCCATGGTGATAGGTAGAGCCAGGCAGGCAGGGAAGCTCTCCAAACCCTTAGTAACATTGCTCAGACTTGGAGCTCTTTCCCAACGTCGGGATGGACATGTAAGGAGTCATCCCTACTCTTGGGCACTCCAACAATAGCTAGAGGTGTGGTCCACGAAGAACATTCCACAAAAAAACAACATAGGTTTAGCTGAGGATGGTAACAGCCAACTCAAGAGCCAAGCTCAAACCCATCTTGTATATAGAAGCCAGTGACATGAATGACATATGGGAACAAATGGCAGTGTTTGTCTAGAAAACCCTCTGGCCCTTAACCGCAAGATTCCACCCCCCCCCCCCCCCCCAGCCCAGGGCGCCTGTGTGGCTCTCAGCTTAGGTCTTGATCTCAGGGTTGTGAGTTCAAACCCTGAATTGGGCTCTATACTGAGCATGAAGCCTATTTTTAAAAAAGGGGGCGCCTGGGTGGCTCAGTTGGTTAAGTGTCCGACTTCGGCTCAGGTGATGATCTCGCACTTCATGGGTTCGAGCCCTGTGTCTGGCTCTGTGCTGACAGCTTAGAGCCTGGAGCCCACTTCGGATTCTGTGTCTCCCTCTCTCTCTCTCTCTACCCCTCCCCACTTGCACTATCTCTCTCAAAACTAAACATTAAAGAAGAAAAAAAGGTTTTATACCCTTTAGACAACTGTTGTAAGGAAAGAATGTTTACATATGCTTTGATATCAAAGTTCCACTTGTAGGCATTTTTAAGAAAATCATCTGTGATGTGCCCTAAGAGTAATATACAGGGATGCTTCATCATCATGTTGGAAACAACCTAAATGCCCAACAATAGTGGGTTGGGAACATAAATGGCAGGACAGCAGAATGATGAAATAGTAAGTGACCTCCAAGTGTGTCGTAGAAAATATTTCAAGGCATGGAGACATGTCTGTGCTATGATGGAAAAGTCAGATTACAGAGAATATATTTAGAGCGAGTGATTCCCTTTGTGAAAGTACCCATCAATGTCTTTTTGAAAATGGAAAGAAGTCTATTGAAAATATTAACAGTGGGAGTGCCTGGGGGGGCTCAGTCGGTTAAGTGTCTGACTTCAGCTCAGGTCATGATCTCACAGTCCGTGAGTTGGAGCCCTGCATGGGGCTCTGTGCTGACAGCTCAGAGCCTGGAGCCTGCTTTGGATTCTGTGTCTGTCTGTCTCTCTCTGCCCCTCCCACACGTGTGCTCTGTCTCTGTCTCTCAGAAATGAATAAACATTAAAAAAAATTTTTTTAAATAAAGAAAGAAGAAAATATGAACAGTGGGTAGTGAGATGGAAATAATCAATAAAACCTGTCTTTTATTCAGCGTTTTCCAAATATTTAATGAATTTGTAATATTTTTTGTAATCAAGAAAAAAGCTATTTTTACGACTTTTTAAAAGTTTATTTTGAGAGAGAGAGAGAATGCGGGGGAGGGGCAGAGAGAGAGGGAAGGACAGAGAGAGAGAATCCCAAGAAGGCTCCACAATGTTGGTGGTCGGTGAGGAGCCAGACACGGGGCTTGAACTCACAGACTGGGAGATCACGACCTGAGCCAAAATCAAGAGCGAGACGCTTAACCGATTGGGCCACCCAGGCACCCCAAGATATTTTTTAATGGGGATATTACATAAAGTTTCCCAAAGTAACTTCATTTCATGTTCCCCCACCCAATAGCAGGGACACCGTTGTAGGGCAGGAAGGAGGCAGGGAGACGATCCTGAGTTGATTGGTGGCATTTCTTACATAATGGAAATCCAGCCAGGATCCACAACGTTCTGAGGGCACCAAAGGCTGGGCATCAGTGAGCTGGTAGAGGAATCAAGACCTCTCAGACCCTGGCAGAAGGTGAACGATCTCACTTCCACCGAGAGGCTGCTGCGGTGAGAGAGCCAGGATCTCCAGCCCCTGAAGTCTAGGAGCATCTGAGGCCAGGAGCTGGGACTCGTTCCTCCCTGCATCCCAGTGTGCATGTTGTAGCCGGTGATGGAATGTTGCCCTCTTTCCTGAGTCACGTCTAATCCCCCACCTTACGACGCACCTGCCCGTGCGCCATTACCGATAAAAGAGTCTCCGAGCTTGATTTTCTCACCCCCTTCTTCCTATTGACCTTAGAACCAAACTTGGCCGTCCCACCATGGCCTGATTATTAGCCAGCCCTTCCCTACCTCTCAGACTGCTTCCCCAAGTTCATATGGCATTAGCCACACTACTCAGGTTTTGTTTCTTACTCAAACACACCGTGCAAAGTCTCCCTTCCCGGGCCACTGGACTTACTGTTCTCTCCCCAGAACACCTTTCTTGCAGGCCTTCACATGGCTGGCTCCTTCTTGTCGTTCCAGTCACTGGTCCCCTGGCTCCTTCTGCAAGTGGCCATCCCTAACCACGGCAGGTAAGGAGTCCCCTGGGCTCTCTATTACATGACCTTCCTGTAACACCATCAGAGTCCTTGGCACTTTCTGAAATTATCTGTGTGAGATTGCATAATCCAAAAATGGCCACATTATCTCCAGTCCCACATGCTATTCTAGAACCTTGCCACTCCCCCGTGGGGTGGTGTCTAATTCCACTCCCCTTGAATATGGGCTGGCTTGTGACTTACTTCTAACTTAAGTGACTTCTGAAGTTGGGTCAGAAAAAGGCAAAGCAGCTTCTCCTGGGTCCCCTGGAAACTCGCTCTTGGAGCTCTGAGTCACCAGGTCAGAATCCAACCACCGTGAGGCTCCCAGGCTCTGGAAAAGCCCAGGCCACAAAGGAGGCGCAGCGAAGATCCCCACTACCTCCTCCTCATGCCCACCGTGATTCCAGCCCCCAACCGGCCTGGAGCTGGTCGCCCCTGCTATGCCGTCTCCGAATCCCTAACCCACAGGATGTATAAGCATAGTCAGACAATTGTTTTAAGCCACTGAGCTTTGGAGTAATTAGTTACACAGCAATAATAACCAAAACAATCTTTCTGTCATCTAACTTATCATCTGTCTCTTCCCCCTAAAGGGCCGGGACTTCTTTGTCTGTGTCCCCCCTGTGTCCACCACGCCCTTCAGACAGTAGGTACTCAGTAACGAATTGTTGAGTAAGTGAAAGCAGCTGAATTTGGGAATACCTACCTTGAATAGTTTCGGGTTGATTCATTTATTCATCACACAGCTATCATACGCCTACTATGTGACAAGCAAGTCATAGACTGTGGGGCATGCCATTGTTCCCATGAAATCCTATCACATGTCACACTGGGGATGACCAGAGGGGAAAGAGAAGCCCCCGCTTTGCCCCCTCCCTACCCCCAGTGTAGGTCTGAAAAGCCGACTGTCAAAAGCCAGAAACTGCCAAATCCACCCTGCCCACCTCTGGGGGTGTATTTAATTATCCCGGGGTACGGCTGTTTTTACACGACAGCTCAGCCACTTGTGCCCTGGCCTGTCTCTAGGCAAGCGGGTGACTCCAGACAGGGACCATGTGGTGGGAAGGCTGCCAAGGTCCTGCACATCTGGCCCCTTCCCGGGAGGTACCTCCCCAACAGCTGTCTCCTTCCCTATGGGTTGCTCCCTCCCCTGGCCTAGGCTTTCAGGCTCTAAAAGTAATCCTGGCAGGGGTGCAGCGGCTGGGTGGCGCCTCCAGGTTTAACCACTTAGTCCCCAAAGTACCTGCCAAGAACCAGTTAGCACGTCCGTCTATCAGGCCAGGCTGTCATTAATTCATTAAAGCAGGCTGCTGCTAGCCCATTATCTTCCTTGTCCCCAACCGTGTTGGCTCTTGGGCCTGCGGAGTCCTCTTTTCCCTTTCTTCTTCATCCCAAGGCAAGGGTCTGCCCACCTTTGGCCCCTTCTCCCAGCCAGGCTCCCCAGCTGCTTTCTCTCTCCCTCCCTGCCCCCTCCCAGGGCACAGTTCTGCCTCCCTCCCCTCCTCCACCAGCCAGTGCTCACCAGAAAGCATCTTTTGTTCTCTCTGGAACCTTTTGCAGTGACTGCTTCAATCACACCCATCTCCCCTTGGCCTCCTCAGCCTCCAAGGAGACTCCCCTGAGGCTCTCAGAGAAAGGGAATCTGGCTAGTGCAGGAATTCACGACTCTTCACCCCCCTCTGCTTTCTGCCAGTGTCTTCTCCCCTGCACCCCCAAGTCATCTGGGCCGGGCGGGGTTGAGGCCGGGGCACTGTGTGCTCAGAGACAGAAACCCAATTCCATTTCTGATGTTGCCACCAACCCTTTGGGACTCAGTGAACCCTCTCTGCCTCAGTTTCCCCTTTGAAATCATCAGAATGGCATGACCCATTTCATAACGGCCTCTGATGAGTGAACTAAGTGCCAGGTGCTGCCTGGGGTACTTTAAATGGATGCTCCCCCCAACAGCCTCCTCAACAACTCTAGAAGAGACACAGCTCCGGTTTACAGATAAAGGCTCAGAAAGGTTATGATTCTTGCCCAAGGCCACAGTGCCAGCAAGTTCCTGGGCCGGGACTTCAGTCCAGGCCCATCCGGTCCCTAAACCCATGCTCTTTACCGTTGTGCTATCCTGGCCTCTCTGGCTCTGAGTCCCCAAGAGGGCATGTAGGGATGGTGGGGAATTGCCAGCAATTGCCAACAACAGAAAGTGATCTCTTTGGGGAAAGAAAGGTATTAAATGCACAATCATAAGCATGGCAGCTTACCTGTATATCTACTTCTCATGCCTCTGGCACTGTTCTAGAACCCTCTGTAGGTGAATTCATTTTACCCTCTTGACAACACCTTTGCCACCAAGGACTATCATGGTCCCCATTTTACATATGGGGAAAACTGAGTCTGGGGTGTTTGTTTGTTTGTTTAATGATGGCGTCTGAGAAAAGTAGCGCCCGCTCACAGCAGCAGCTCAAAATAAGCTTGTTGAAATTGTCATCTTGCATATAGCCAAGGTCACCCTTAACGCCTAAAAGAAGGGCCTGCCCCACAGGGCTGACTCAGGCCTCCCTGAAATTCCTAAGTCATCCCATGATGAGTTCCCACTTTCCCTCTCGGGTAGGAAGAGCGGAGAGGACCGCAGACAGAACTCAACAAATTGTCTTTCTCCAGTGGATTGTCTTTCACTTCTTCCCAACTTGCCGGAGAGGCCTGGAAAAGACGGGTGTCCCCCCAGGTAAGCCAAACGCACACGAAAGGCCCGAGCGAGCTGCAGGCTGGTAGGCGGCGGGGCCGGGAACGTGAGTTCCTCGGACAGGGGGACGGAGGCTGGGAGCCCACGCCTGGCGAACCCCAGGACACGAGCGCTGGTGTCCCGACGGAGGGAGGCGCGGCGCCCCGGGGAAGCCCACGGCATTCTGGGGTCAGGGCAGGCGAGGAGGGAGAACTCGGGAGGGTGTGGCTGCCGGGGAGGCCGGGCGGGACTCAGGAGGGGAAAGAAGAACCCAGGGGTGATCTGGAGTCGAGAAGCGGCCCGGAACTCTGGGGCAGAAGCGAAGGGAGGAGGGGGCAATACATCCGACACCGGCAATTATCTGCCGCCGCCGCGAAGCTCCCGTCGGGCCCCCTCCCCCGCTTCGTGGACCCGGGTCTCCCAGCTCCAACCCCCGCCCCTGTTCCCGGCCTGGGCGCACAGGGGCGCACTCCGTCCTCACCGCGCGCCCTCTCGGAGGTCTCCCGCCACCTCCCGGGGCCGCCTCCACCGCGGGCCCCGGGAGCACCCCCAGCCCCGACGCGCGCACGGCCGGTTCTCCGCCCCCCACCCCGGGGTGGGCGCTCAGCAGCCCGCACCGCCCCGTCCTGGGAAGGGAGCGCTCTCCCTGCCCCGCCTGGACCCCAAGACCGTGGGAAGCCGCGTCCCAGTCCTCTGGGTTCCTCTTGCTCGCATCTTCCTTCTAATTCACATCCCCACGATCTTGCAATTTGTTTTCCAAGCCGTTTCTCTTTTTCTCCGGCTCCCTCATCTTTCTTCCCCGGTCTCGCCGCCCGCTTTTTATTTCCCTCTCCTTCCGCTTTCTGTCTGCCCTTGCGTAAATTCCACGCTTTGGGCTTCGCGCCTCTCGCTCGACTCCCTTTTTCTGCCCCACCCCCATCCCACGCGCCCCGTCCAGAAGGTGGCTCCTGCCCCTGGGAGTCGACCTGCCCCGGATGGGACCTCCAGGGGCCGGGCAGAGAGCGTCCCGAAGCACGCACCTCTCTTCGCCAGCGCCAGGGCTGCGCCGGCCCACGCGACATCTGTCGCCCGCGCTCCCGGCTCACACCCTGCGCACCCCCGCAGCTCCCCTGGCGCTGTCACCCCCCCCCCCACGCTCCGGCTGCCGCCTCTCTCCGCGGGCGCCGCGCCAGCTTCCCAGGGTGTCGGCGCACGGCGGGGCTCGGCCAGGACTCGGCCAGGGCCGAGCGCTCGGCATCTGTGGGGTCGTGGCACCCGGGGCCGCCGGCTTTCTCAGCTTCGACCTTCACCTTCCAGCCCTAGACCCACCTGTGGTGGGCTCGGGCTGATTTTCTCTCCTTCCCCATTCTCTGCAGTTCTGCTCTGTTCCAGAATCTGAGAAGACAGTCCCTTACACGGCTGCTCCCCTAGGCGCACAGCTGGTGCTCAGTAAGTCCCCAACCCCAAGGGCCTAGGGCACAGAAGATGCTCAGTGCCTTTCTCCCACTGGTAGCGAACACACTGGGCGTTCAACGCTCCCCACGCCCACCAGCACGCAGTGCCTAGCATACCGCAAGCCTTCAAGCATTCCCCGCCTAAACATTTTAGGGCCTAGCACCCAGAAGGAGCTCAATAAATGCTCTTCTAGTAAGGTTTCCCCTTGGAGTTTCCCTAACAGCCTCAGATCCCAGCCCACTTTGGGGGCACCTCCTGCTTCGTCTCCGCTCCAACCTTCTGGTGAAGCGGAGGCCCAGTTCCTTCAACGGGACACCTCGCTGCAGAAGGAGTGAAAAAGTTGGCAAAGCAGAGGAAAACCGCAAAGTGCGCGGGCCGCAGGGGAAAGACCGCTCCAGCGGAAACCTGGAGGGGGGGGGGGGCGCAGTCCAGAGAGGCGCTCCCGGCGCCAGAGAACGAGGAACAGAAACGAGGGAAGTGCCACTTAAGAGGGTTTGGAGACAGTGGCGACTTAGGAGCAGCAGACGGCTTGGAAGAGGACGGGAGACCTGCCCTGAACCCGCGATAGGTTAGAATTCTTTGGCGTAGCTTGCAACCACGCACTCCTAGCAAGCACACTTTTGGCTTGCATTGTGTGTTTACTTGCGGCGCCGGTGGGCATTACGGGGCCGGGGGGGGGGGGGAAAGTCCCCCCAGAACCATCCCACTGGAGAGAGTGGCAAGATGCGCTTAAGGAGTCGAGAGAGGAGGACAGGAATAGCTGAGCTGACACTTGGAAGGAGAGATGGGAGCTGGAGGCGAGGGGGGTGGCGATCCCGGCGCGAGGAGGGGTCAGAGGAAGAAGGGGATGGGAAGGGAAGAAAGCAAACTTGTCGCTCTCCCGCTCCCGGCCTGCCCTGCGTGACCAGTCTCCAGCCACCGCGCCCTGGCGCTCGCTCGCGTACCTGTTGCTCTCTCCGGCTGGGTCTCGGCTCCGGCCCCACCAAGAAGCCCCGCGTTCCTACAAGTTCCGCCTGCCGAGCAGCCAGGCCGCCAGCGCCGCCACCTGCGCGGCCGCGCACAGCCAGGGCCAGTAGGTGGGGAGCGCGCCGGGCGCCGGCGCCCTCCGGCTCCGCGCGCGGCGCCGCCACATGGTGCGCTGGTGCAGCTCGTCGCCGAGCGCCTTGAGCCGAGCGGCCGTGAGCTGCGCGGCGGACGAGCGCAGACCCAGGCGGCCCGCGCTGCAGGCGCACACGGCCGGGGGGCCGCGGCCGCGGTGCAGGGGGCACGGGCACATGACCGCTCGCCTCTCTCCCTCCCCGCGCTCGGGCCGCCCCTCGCCTCCGCTCCCTCCGGCCTCTGCGCCTGCCTCCGCCGCGCTGCAGCCGCCGGGGGCCTCCCCTGGACACCAAGTTTCTCCTTGTGTTGTGCGTTTGTTGTGCTGACGGCGCTATTATTAATTAAAGTGTCACATGGTGGAGGGGGGCGGGGAGGGCGCGGGGAGGGGGGTTACATCATCCGGCCCCCGGGGGGGGGGGGCTGCAGGCAGAAGAAACCAAGAGGTAACTTTTAACCCTAGCGGCGCCGGCAGCGAGAGGGCGGCGCGCGTTTGGGAGGGGAGGAGCGCGGCGCGCGGGGACGCTGCGAGGCCCCCGCCGGGGAGGTCTCGGGCTTGGGGGGCCGCGTGGGGCCCCGCGGAGGCGGAGAGCGCGAGGGAAGGCCTTCTCCTTCCCTTTCTCCTGAATAAAGCTCCGGTTCCGATTTGGCGAGGGAAGCAGGCTGGTTTGCCGTTTTGGATGGAGCTGGTATCGAATCCGGCTGCATTATTCAAAAATATTCCGAAGCTATTGTTTTGTTTTGGGGAGGTGGGTTGATTCAAAAATCTCCTGAGAGAGCCAGATGCGACCCAACTTGCCCACTTTCAGGTCTGACTCGGCACCTATAGGCTTCGGATTTGAATACACCCAACACACGCCCCCACCCCGCTCTGAGCTTCCCGGCCAGGCCCTTAAGCGCCCCCACCGCCTCTAGAGCGCTTGATGGAGGTGGGGTAGGGGGGGTGAGAGGGGTCGATCCTTAGCCCCGGAGGGGCGCAGAGGCGCGCATTCGCGACGCACCGCACCCGAAAAGACCCTCGCAAAGGGCTTTCTAGAAGGTAACTTATTTTTGTCTGCTTCCTTGTGAATATTGTTTTCCTGCCGGGGCTCCAGTTTCTAGCGGCGATCCCGATTTCATGGGCAGTGGAGACACAGACCCTCTGGGACCGACGAGGGGGAGGGGCTCAGGAGCCTTTAGACTGGAGAGGCCGGAGTTGTCCCTGCTACTGAAGATATAGATGGGCGAGGGACACTCAGGATTTTGGGGGGAGATAATGAGTCCTTCTTAAATTTAATGGGATTCGGATAACTTTGGGATTCAGAAAACTGGAGGCGCCAGAGGCGTCTCCAAGCCGGCTCTCTGGAACCTGATGAAAAAACTTTGATTCTCTCCTTCCCTCGGGCAGAGCGTCGCCCAGGCCCAAGTCCTTGGGTCTTTTGGAAAAGATTCTCAAGACCATGAACACGTTTGGGTTTGCATTTATCACGAGAGATTTCCCCTTGGCCTCCAGCACGGTCGGGGCTCAGATCCCAGCTCCGCGGTGTGATCTTGGCGGGCCCTGCCCTCGCCCAGTGCGTTTTGCTACACTTAGTAAGGGCCGAAATTTACCTTCTGAGCGCCTTCTGTGCAGGTTACTGGGGTAAGGTCCCTGCCTGGCTGCCTAAAGTAAATCCCCTAACACTTCTGGGGTCGGAGGGGTGCTCTTACTGGCCTACTTTGCAGATGGAGAGACTGAGGCACGGGGAGTCAAGGCCTCTTGCCCAAGTTCACAGAGTTGGTGAAGAGTGAACCTGGATCTAAATTAGGACGGCATGTTGCAGGCTCTAAGCGCTCAACCATGGTTTTATACTGCCCCCTGTAATCTGGGAATAATAATACCTCCCTCCCAGGATTGGGGCAGAGATTAAATGAGAGAAATGTATGCCAAGCACCTGGCATGCAGTGGGCCCTGGATAAACCTTGGTTCCCTTTGCTCCTGGCCAGAACCACTTTCTCATTCTCTGGGGACTCACCTCCTTAATCCCCCCTAGTCTGTGCAGAGGGGACCTGATCCATTGCCCGGTGTAGCGTTCCAAGAATGAAGATACAGTGTCTATTTGAAAAGCCCTTTGGATTTAAACTGAACAATTCCGTCCCCCCCCCCCCTTTTTAATCTGCACGCTTTTAACGGCTCACTTCATGGACATTAATTTTAATGGGACGATTATTACCCTGTTTGGAAGCCTGCCCCTCGAAATGCTAGGCTCGCAAGGTGGCGCTGGGTTGGGTCCCAGCCGCTTGGATGTTTTCTGTAGCAAAGAGAGTGCAGCCTTGGCCGTGGGGATGTGTCACTCAACAGAGGGAAAAGAGAAGGGTGATGCAGAGTGGGAGGAAAGAGAAGTCACACACACCCGCGCACTCCGCATCTGACAGTCCCTAATTTGTTCATGCTGGAGTTGTTTGACCCCACCCCACCATTCGCCAACTGGAGATCTTAGCCTTGAGATAAGGCTTTTCGGAGCCTCTGTTTTCCCCATCTGTAAAGTGGAAACAGTAATAGTACCTACCTTATAGAATTAAATAAGACCGTACTGTAATGCCCTGAGCACTGTGTCTGGCCTATTGTTAGCATCTAATAAATACAGGCTACTGGGGGTGCCTGGGTGGTTCAGTTGCTTGAGCTCCGACTCTTGATCTCAGCTCAGGGCTTGACCTCCAGGTCATGAGTTCAAGCCCCACGTCGGACTCCACGCTGGGCATGAAGCCTACTTAAGAAAAAATGTTGACTATTAATATTCTAAAGTAGATCTTGTAAGCGAAACAGCGTGCTTTGAAGAATGTTGGAGGGCCCACACCCTCAATGATACATGATTCCCCTATTGTGAGTTGGCTGTTCCATCGCTGATGTTAAGTGTTGTCCAGAAAAAGCAAAGCCTTGGGGAGAGTAAATAACACCCTCTTCACAGTTCAGTAAAAATGAGTTTTTAATTTTGATGTTTACTAAACACTTATATAGTGCTTCCTTTGTACGAGGCGCTGTTCTAAGTCCTTAGACCTGTTGACTCATTGAACCCTTCTAACAACTGTATGTCATAGGATGGGTCCTGTATTTTGGATGAACAAATGGAGGCAGGGTATTTAAAGAGCTTCTCCAAGGTCACATAGCTGTCTGTGCTCATTAGCATTGTGCCACTACTGGGCACTTGGGACGAGAGAGAGAGAGAGAGAGAGAGAGAGAGAGAGGCTATTATGGGCTGAACCGTGTCTCCCCAAAATTCCTATGTGGAAGCCCTAATCCTCAAGACCTCAGAAGGATTCTATTAGGAGACAAGGTCTTTAAAGAGGTAATTAAGGTTAAATTAGGTCATAAGGATGGGGCCCTAATCCAATATGACTAGTGTCCTTTTATAAAAAGAGGGAGAGGGGCACCTGGGTGGCTCTGTTGGTTAAGCATCCAGCTCTTGATTTCAGCTCAGGTCGTGATCCCACGGTTCGTGAGATCGAGCCCTGGTCCATTTCCACAATAACAGCACCGAGGCTGCTTGGGATTCTCTCTTCCTCTCTGTCTCTCTCTCTCTCTGTCTCTCTCTCTCTTTCTCTCTCTCTCTCTCTCTGCCCCTCCCCTGCTTGTGCTCTCTCTCTCTCTCAAAATAAATAAATAAACTTAAAAAAGAAAAAAAAAAAAGACAGGGAGATACCAGGGGTGCAAAGGGGTGGCCATCTGCAAGCCGAGGAGAGAGGCTTCAAGAGAAATCACCCCTTCCAGCCCCTCGAGAGATTGATTATTATCTGAGAAAATAAATGTCTGTGGTTTAAGCTACCCAGTGTGTAGCACTTTGTTGTGGCGGCCCTAGCAAATGAAGACAGAGACCACGAGAGGGAAAGAATGTCCCAAAAGGGAAGGTGGAAGCAGGTACTTACCAGACCGTGGCCGCACATGTTCCCGGGTTCTTGCAAAGGACTGAGTTCTAGGACTGCGTACACGCTCCCTTCTTCCTCGTCCTGTTGGAGACGTGTAAGGGAGGAGAGGTTTTAGGGATGATTTGAGAAATGCTTCGTGAAATCCAGTTGACGAGGAACCGAGGAACCCTTCCCCGTCAGTTGCAAGGATGTGCCAGCTATCTCTCCTAAAGAAATAGGACAGATTTTTCTTGTCCATGAAGGTTTCCTACGGTGTCCCAGTGCTGAGAGCTGGGCTTAGCACATAATAGGTATTCAGTAAACATTCGTTGAGAGAGAGATTCAATGGATGAATGAATGATAAGCATCCTGATTTGTCTCTCTCTCAAAACGTACACAATATAGAATTATCATCGATAACATACGAAAATGTCCTGCTCTACATCATTCCCTCACCTCCTACAGAAATCAATACTCAAGTGTTTTGGGCAGGAAGGGGAAGGGTATTTTTTTTTTTTTTTTTATGAAAGCAATAATTACCTATCCTGGTGTTTGAGACTGAGTGAGCCTTACCTTATGGTGTTTTAATTCGTGTGGCTTGGTGAAGTGGTAAATGAATGAACAGCTGTTGCCTCCTCCAAACAGCTGTGTTTCCTGAAGCCATGTATTAATGCCAGGGCCAGATTCGATGCCAGGAGTCGGCTTGGTGAACAACGGAGTTCTTGAATCAAAGTCAGAGTTATAGCAGAGTGGCTTGACGCTCCGAGCCAGAGAGATCCGAGTTTGAACTCTAGCCTCACCGTGCAAGAGCTAGCTAGCTACCTTGGGCATATTGTTCACCTCTTTGAGCCTCCACTTTCCCATCTGTAAAATAGGAATAAGCATAGTCTCTGCCTCATTGGGTTGCTGCGAGGATTGAAAGAGAGAATTATTGAGTGGTTAGCAAAGTGTTTGGCACTCAGTAAATATTAGTGATGTCCTTGTTATTCTATCGGGAATATTAAGCATCCACTTAAGAAAAAGAACTGGGACCCTGACCCAAACCCATTGGGAAAACAAGAGGATTCCGATTTCAGTGAGTCCAATATTCGATTACATTACAGTTATTCCCAGGAAAGTTCCCTCCACTTAATAGACCCAGAGCAGGACATCTATCATCTCTCAAATTTATGCTATTTCACCCTCTGATACCTGAAAAGATGGGATAACGCCTTCTCCAGGGATCTCCTAAGTATTCATTTGCTACCTCTCCCTTAAGGATCTTTTTGTTGTAAGTGAAGAGGGAACAGCCACGGATGTCCACAGCAGGGGAGAAAAAAAAAAAACCTAACCAGCCCATAATTATAGTCTCATCAATACTTTAAGTGTAAAGGGTAAACCTCACTTAAATAAAACCTAATGCCTTGATTACTGGAGTCACAAAAGATAGGGTTGATTAAAGCAGCATTCCTGCTGTGAAAATTCAGACATATTGTCCTTTGCTCAGGCAATAATCACTTTATTGAAGGCAACCGAGCTTAGTTTAAACAAGTGAATTGCTAGGCTTGAAATTATACTGTTGAGAGGGTAAATGAGGACAAATGCTGGAGAACAATTTGGCAAACGTGGAAGAGCTGAATGTGCACCTGCCCTATGACCAGGTGATTCCATTTCTAACTATTTCTAGATCAGTGCTTCTCAACTAAGAACAATTTTGCTCCCCGGGAGACATTTGGCAATGTCTGGAGACGTATTTTGGTTATCAAAACTGAAGGGTGCTATTGGGCGCCTGGGTGGCTCAGTCGGTTAAGTGTCTGACTCTCGATTTCAGCTCAGGGCATGATCTCGAGGTTTGTGGGTTCGAGCCCTGCATCGGGCTCTGTGCTGATGGCACGGAGCCTGCTTGGGATCCTGCCCCTCCCCCGCTTGTGTGTGCTCCTGTCTCTCGCTCTGTCTGTCTGTCTCTCTCTCTCTCAAAATAAATAAACTTAAAAAAAAAAACTAAAGTGTGCTACTAGGATCTAATGCCTAAAAGCTAGGAATGCTGCTTAACATCCAACAATGCACAACAGACAACAAATACTTATCTGTCCTAAAAGGTCAATAGTGCTGAGCTTGAGAAACCCTGCTCTAGATATATCAGTATGCATTTGCTGCAAGTAACAGAAAATCTGACTGGTAGAGTCTTAAATCATAAGGATTTTTATTCTTTGCTTAACAAAAGTCCAGAGCAGGGCTTGGCAAACTATGATATGTGGACCAGTCGGCTCACTGCCTGTTTCTGTAATAATTTCATTTGAACACAACCATGCTCATTCATTGATGCATTATTTCTGGCTGCTTTTGTGCTATAACAGCAGAGCTAAATAGTTGCAACAGAAATCGTAGGGCCTGCAAAATCTAAAATATTACCATCTATCTGGCCCTTTATAGAAAAAGTGTGTCGACCCCTGATCCAGAGAAAGGCAAGCTCAGGGTTGGGTTTGTAGTGCAAGTTTTCATTATGGATCAGGCCATGCCTATACTTCTGCTCCGTCACCCTTAGAATGTTGGTTTTAGTCCTCAGGCTTATTTGTCTCACGGCAGCAAGATGGCTGCCACAGATCCAGATATCACACGTGTACCGGGTTGAATAGTGTCTTCACAAGTTCTCACAAATTCATCTCCATCTAGAAGCTGCGAATTCAACCTTCTTGGAAGATAGGTTCTTTGCAGATGTAAACAAGTTAAAATGAGGTCATACGGAATTAGGGCAGGTCCTAATCCAATGACTGGCTTCCTTGTAAAAAGATGGACATTTGGGAAATGGCTATGTAAAAATGGAGGCAGAGAGTGGAGTGATGCTGGCACAAATCAAGGAATACCAAGGAATGCTGGAAACCACCAGAAGCTAGGAGACAAGCAAGGAAAGACTCTTCCCTGGAGACTTGGGAGGCATAGTGTACTGTCTCATGATCCAAAATGGCCCCTTGAATTCCCACAACACTTCTACATTCCCAGAATTACCATTTAACACTTTCACATACATTTTATTGACCAGAATAGCAATCACATGGCCACATCTAGCTACATGGGATGCTGGGAATTATAGTCTTTTAGCTAGGCAGCCATGTGCCTAGCTAATATATGAGTTGTGTTACTAAAAAGGAAGGGAAGAACAGATGGTCGCTTAAGGTCTTTGCCTCGCCATCATTGCCTTAGACCAGGGGTTGGCAACCTATGGCCTGCAGGCCAACTTCAGTCTTCCGTCTGTTTTTCTTTTTTTAATGAAATGTGTATTGAATAATGATAGATTCACGTGCAATTATAGAAATAATATAGGCAAATCCCTTCTACACTTTGCCCAGTATCCGCCAAAGGTAAGGCTATATGGCAAAATTCTAGTATAATACCATAACCAGGATATGGACATTGATGTGATCCACTGATCTTATTCAGATTTCCCATTCTACTTGCACTTGTGTGTTTGTATATGTGTGCACATAAGTTCTGTACAATTTAATCACCTGCGCAGGTTCATGTATCCATCGTTATCGTAAAGCTACTGATTCCATGGTATGGATGTGCCGTAATTTGTTAAATTATTCACTCATCAAAGAACATCTGGGTTGTTTCCAGTTTGAGGCTCTGGGAAATAAAATTACTATGAACATTCACGTACAGGTGTTTGTGTGAATATAAGTTTTCATTTTCCTGGGATAAATGCCCAGGAATCCAATCATCGGGTCATGTGATAGTTGTATATCTAGTCTTCTAAGAATCTACCAAACTGTTTCCAGCATAGGGGGGGCATTTTACATTCCCACCAGCAATGGATGAGTGATCTCAGTTTCTCTGCATCCTCTCCAGCATTTGGTGTCGTCACTATGTTGTGTTTTAGCCATGCCGACAGGTGTGTGGTGATATCGCATTGTGGTCTTAATTTGCTTTTGCCTAATGGCAAATGATGTTACCCATTTTTACATATGCCTATCTGCTATTTGTGTATCTTCATTGGTGACTTCATCTATTTTTGTCAATAAAGTTTTATTGGAACACACTCAACCGTTGATATATCATCCGTGTCCGTTCTTACACTCTAACAGCGGAATTAAGCACGTGTGACGGAAGCTGTATGACCTGTGAGCCTAAAATATTTACTTTTTTTGCCTTTTACCGGACAGTTTTGCCAAACTCTGCCTTAGACAAATTATGATTTATTCCTTGTGGCTGGGCACAGAATATTCAAGCAAAATCAGGACTTTATTGGCAAGGAAGAAGGAAGAAATGATGGTATTTGCTGCACTAAATAAGCCCACGAGTGGAGCTCAAATATGTTCATGCAGCGTTGTTTGAAATAAACAAAATTTAGAAGAAACAAAAATATCCCCAAAAGGAGAGTGGGTAAATGAAATGTGATAGATTCATGCTTACGGATATTGAATACTTGTATGCACAAACTAGATGTATAGATAGATGTATTTGAAAAACAATCTTGGGTATCACTCTCAACACTTAAGAAATGCCAAGGGTTTGGGTAGCTGTAAGGCAGGAACCATGGAGGAAGACCAAATGTATATTAGAAATCTATTTTGATCATCTCAATGACAAAATACAATTTTTTGACAGAAATCACAATATCACAGTGGTGCCTGGGTGGCTCAGTCGGTTAAGCGTCCGACTTTGGCTCAGGTCATGATCTCACTGTTTGTGGGTTCGAGCCCCACATCAGGCTCTGTGCTGACAGCTTGGAGCCTGGAGCCTGCTTCGGATTCTGTGTCTTCCTCTCTCTCTCTCTGCCTCTCCCCCGCTCCTGCTCACTCTCTCTGTCTCTCTGTCTCTCTGTCTCTCTCTCACAAATAAATAAACATTTAAAAAATAGGGGCGCCTGGGTGGCGCAGTCGGTTAAGCGTCTGACTTCAGCCAGGTCACGATCTCGCGGTCCGTGAGTTCGAGCCCCGCGTCAGGCTCTGGGCTGATGGCTCAGAGCCTGGAGCCTGTTTCTGTTTCTGTGTCTCCCTCTCTCTCTGCCCCTCCCCCGCTCATGCTCTGTCTCTCTCTGTCCCAAAAGTAAGTAAACGTTGAAAAAAAAAATTTTTTTTTAAATAAACCACAATATCACAGTCATGGTGTATAATTATTTTTATACATTGTTGGATTTGATTTGGTAACATTTTGTTGAGGACTTTTTTCTCTATGTTCATGAGAGAGAAATTAATCTGTAGTTTTCTTTTCTGGTGGTGACTTTGTCTGGTTTTGGTATTAGGGTAATGCTGGCCTCACAAAAAAATTAAAAAGTATTCCCTCTCCTCTGCTTCTGTCCTCTGAAATAGATTGGAGAGAACTGGTATAATTTATTCCTCAAGTGTATGGTAGAATTCACCAGTGATCCCATCTGGGCCTGGTGCTTTCTGTTCTAGAAGGTTATTCATTATTGATTCAATTTCTTTAATAGACACAGGCCTATCAGTTCATCTATTTCTTCTTGTATGAGTTTTGGCAGATGGTACCTCTCAAGGAATTGGTCCTTCTCATGTATTATCAAATTTGTGGGCATGAAGTTGTTCATAATACTCCTTTATATCTCCATGGGATCTGTAATGATATCCCCTATCGTTTTTGATATTAGCAATTCACGCCTTCTCTTTTTTCTTAGTTGGCTTGGTTAGAAGCTTAACAATGTTATTGATCTTTTTTTTTTTTTTAATTTTTTTTTCAACATTTATTTATTTTTGGGACAGAGAGAGACAGAGCATGAACGGGGGAGGGGCAGAGAGAGAGGGAGACACAGAATCGGAAGCAGGCTCCAGGCTCTGAGCCATCAGCCCAGAGCCTGACGCGGGGCTCGAACTCACGGACCCCGAGATCGTGACCTGGCTGAAGTCGGACACTTAACCGACTGCGCCACCCAGGCGCCCCAACAATGTTATTGATCTTTTCAAAGCATCAGCTTTGGATATCATCAGTTTTCTCTATTGATTTCCTGTTTTCAATTTCACTCAATTCTGTTCTAATTCTTTTTATTTATTTTTCTTCTGCTTACTTAATTTAATTTGCTCTTCTTTTTCTAGTTTCCTAAAGTGGAAACTTAGATTATGGATGTTATATTTTTTTTCTTTTCTAATCTATGTATTCAATGCTATTAATTTTCCTCTCAGCACTGTTTTCCCTGCACCCCACAGATTTTGATAAGTTGAGTTTTTATTTAGTTCAAAACATTTTAAAATTTTGCTTGAGCTTTCTTCTTCATTGGCTATTTAGAAGTGTCTTTAATCTTCACACATTGTGGGGATTTTCCAACTATCTTTCTGTTATTGATTTTTATTTTAATTCCATTTAATTTTAATTCCATTGCAGTCTGAAAACAGCTTTGTATAATGTCTATTCTTTACAGTTCTAAAGGTGTTTTTTTTATGGCCCAGAGTGTGGTCTGTCTTGGTGAAAGTTTCAGATAAGGTTGAAAAGGATGTATATTCTGCTGTTGTTGGATGAAGTTGTCTATAAATGTCAGTTACATTCAGTTGACTGATGGTGTTGTTGAGTTCAGTTATGTCCTTACGATTTTATGCCTGCTGATCTGTCTGTTTCTAATAGAGGGGTGTTGACATCTCCAACTATGATAGTGGATTCATCTATTTCTCCTTGCAACTCTATTGATTTTTGCCATGCATGGTTTGAGGCTGTCAAATACAAGGCACCTACAAGTTAAGGATTGTTACCTTCTTGGAGAATTGACCCCTTTATCATTATACATAATGCCCCCTGTATCCCTGATAACTTTTTTCCTCTGAAGTCTGCTCTGCCTGACATTAATATAGCTACTCCTGTTTTCTTCTGAGTGGTGCTAGCATGGTATAGTTTTCTCCACCCATTTACTTTTAATCTAGATGTGTCTATATTTAAAGTGGGCTTCTTGTAGACGATGTATAGGTGGGTCTTGTTTTTTAAATCCACTATGATTGGGGCGCCTGGGTGGCGCAGCCGGTTGAGCGTCCGACTTCAACCAGGTCACGATCTCGCGGTCCGTGAGTTCGAGCCCCGCGTCGGGCTCTGGGCTGATGGCTCGGAGCCTGGAGCCTGGTTCCGATTCTGTGTCTCCCTCTCTCTCTGCCCCTCCCCCGTTCATGCTCTGTCTCTCTCTGTCCCAAAAATAAATGAAAAAACGTCGAAAAAAAAAATAAATCCACTATGATAATTTCTGTCTTTTAATTAGTGCATTTGGACCATTGATGTTCAAAGCAATTATTGATATAGTTGGGTTAGTAGCTACTGTATTTGCTACTATTTCCTATTGGCCGCCCTTTTTCTTTGTTCGAGTTTTGTCTTCCACTCTTTCCGCCTTTTGTGGTTTTCACTGGTTGTTGTATATTTCCATTTTCTCTCTTTTCTTAGTCTATCAGTTACACATCTATCAGTTACACACCTTTTAAAACTTTTTTTAGTGCTCGAGTTAGAGTTTTCAATACACATTCACAACTCATCCAAGCCCACTTTCAGATAACAGTGTACCACTTTGTGGTGATGTGAGTACCCTATCATAACAGAGTAACCCTAATTCCTCCTTCCCCTCCTTGTATCATTGCTGTCGTTCCACTATATGTAAACACGCATAGGTACATATACGTGAGATATATATATGTAAGCATTCATACATAATTGAATACATTGTTGGTAGTATTTTGAACAAACGTATCTGTTGGATCAATTAGGAATAAGAAAAATAGTTTTTTTGTTTTGCTTAACATTTTTTTTATTATTTATTTATTTTAGAGAGAGACAGGGTGTGAGCGGGGGAGGGGCAGAGAGAGAGAGGGAGACACAGAATCAGGCTCCAGGCTCCAGGCTCTGAGCAAGCTGTCAGCCCAGAGCCCGACGCGGGACTCGAACCCCCGGACCGGGAGATCATGACCTGAGCCGAAGTCGGATGCTTAACCGACTGAGTCACCCAGATGCCCCCGAAATAGTTTTTATTTTGCCTTCACTTACTCCTTTGATGCTCTTCCTCTTTTTCTGTTGATCTCAGTTTCTGACCTGTTATCATTTTCGTGCTCCCTAAACACCTTTCGATGTTTCTTGCAGCGCAAACTTACTGGCACAAAATCTCCCAAGTTTTGTTTGCCTGAGAAAGTCTTTATTTCTCTTCACTTTGGAAGGATAATTTTGTAGGGAACAGAATTCTAGATTGATGGATTCTTTTCCTCTCAATGTATCCAATATTCCACTTGTCCTATTATTCAATACAGTCTCCTTCCTTCTTGTTTGCATGGTTTCTGGGAAGTCAGATGTAATTCTTTGTTACTCTCTAGGTAAGGTATATTTTTCTCCCGCTCTGGCTTCTTTCACGATTTTTTCCCTTTATTTTTGATTTTCTGTAGTTTGAAAGGGGTACCTCTAGGTATAGATTTGGAACCTTTTTTTTTTTTTTTTTTTTTTTTTTTAAGGGGTACCTTTGTGTTTTTTTTTTGGAACTTTTTTTTTTTTTTTTTTTTTTTTTTTCCTGCTTGGAGTTCTCCCAGCTTCCTGGAGCTGTGGTTTGATGTCTGACGTTGATCTGGGGGAACATCCTCAGTCATCATTGTTTCAAATATTTCTTCTGTTCTTTACTCTTTTCATTCCTCCCGGTGTTCCCATGATGTATATGTTACACCTTTTGTAGTGGCCCCACGGTCTTTTGATCTTCTGTTCTGTGTTTTCTCAGTCTTTGTTTTCTTTTTCCTTTTCAGTTTTGGAAGTTTCTGTTGAGAGACCCTCCCCCCCCCAAGCTCAGAGGGTTTTTCCTCAGCTGTGCCCCATCTACTAATAAGCCCATCAAAGACATTCTCCATTTCCGTTTCCGTTTTCGATCTCTAGCATTTCTTTTTGGTTCTTTCCTAGGATTTCCAGCTCCCTGCGTTCATTGCCCATCTGCTCTGGTGCACTGTCTACTTTATCCGAGGGCTTTGTAGCGCATGAACCCTTGCTGTTTTAAGCTCCTGGTCAGATGATTCCAGCATCTCTGCCATGTCTGGTCCTGATGCTTGTTTCAGCTCTTCAAATTGTGTGTGTGCGTGTCTCATTTAGTATGCTTTATGATCATGTCTTCTTGATAGTATCACGTACTGTACCAAGTAAAAGGAACTGCTGTAAATAGACCTTTGGTAATATGGTGGTGAGGTGGGTGTGGGAGGCAGGAGCATTCCATAGTGCTGTGATCAGGACCATCTTTAAGTGGACCTCTACCTATATAACGTGAATTTCGTGTGTTTCTTAGTTTTTTTTTTTTTTCCCCCTGCGGTGGGACAGGATGGCTGGAGTGGGCTGGAATTTCCTTCTCCCGTGGGGAAGGGTGGAGCTAACTGGATTTGGGTATTTCCCTTTGCCAGATCAGTTAGGCTCTGATAATACTCCAGCAGGTTAGGCTCTTGTTAACTAGCTTCTCCTTAGGGCAGGTCTTGTTAAGAAGAACAGAATAGTGTTGCAAAAAGATGGTTCTTTCCTTCCTCTCTGCTGGAAGCGAGAGGAGACTTTCCCCCCACCCACCTATCTGTTGTGAGAACTGGCTCAAGCTCCTGGAGGAAAAACTCCAAAAAAAGGTTGGGCCCCTTCTGTGACTACGTCCCTCTGGAGCTTTTCACTCTCAGCCTTGTCCTCGCTGAGTCTCCAGCAGTTTGTCAATTGCAGTCCAGGATTTCCTCCCCCGGCATTGGTTTCAACTTGTGAGTCTGCTTTGGTAAGCTGAGACTCCCCGTATTTGTCTGTTTCCATTTTTGGGGCCAGTCAGTTTTCTCTGCGTCCTCACCTCTGCTACAGATCCAAGAAGAGTTGATGATTTTTCAGTCTGTTCAGGTTTTTACTTGATGTTAGGACAGGGTAGAGACTTCCAAGCTCCTAACACGCAGAAGTGAAAGTCAACCTAAAGTATCTTAAGTAATACAGAACCTAGCTCAGTCTGGAGAAGGAGGAAGAAGGAGAGGAAGGCTTCTCGGAGGAAGTGTCCTCTAAAACAAAACCTGGCAGGAGTTAGGCAAGTGTCAGCGACAGGGGATGAGAGTTTCAGGCAAGAGAGAGCACAAGGTAGTGGGTGGCTGGAAGAGTCTGAGATGATCAGAGCTTAGAGACGGAAGGGAAAGTGTCCAGAGATCAGGCTGCAGAGATGGGCTAGAGTCAGATTGCAGGAGGTCTTAGATGGCATTGTCCTTGGAGAAATCTTGTGAAACCAGACATTAAGATTCACAACAATGACACATCTCCAAAGAATGCAGGCACATTAAAGACATCCCTGACTTCACCCTCATGACAGCTCCTGAGATGTCCATCTGCAAAGTGCTTTGAAGGAATCCTCAGCCGCTGAGGGCACTTTGCTGCTGTTAAGTGCTCATATAAATCGTAACTTATTGGCTCAAATGTTTGATTTCCTATTTTTCTTTCCATTTGTGTGTCACCTGTAATTAGAGTTCCAAAGTGCTCCGTGCACCAAAGTGCTCAGAGTGATTTTTCTATTGAAACAGAAAGGAGAGGAGGCTCCTCTCTTTAGCAGAGTGGAAAGTGGAATAGACCAGGCAACTCCTTCTATCTCCTGTACAAGCACTTGGGGCGAGATTTATGAGGCTTACAGTGACATCTCTCACTTCCTTCTTATAGGAGTGAATTCATCTTTCTCTCTGCTGCTGCTGCTGTGTGTGTGTGTGTGTGTGTGTGTATGCATATCTTTATTGTAGCCTCATCCATAACACAAGTTTTTATTGAGCATTTACCATGTGTGGTCACAAACCTCAGAAATACCTTCTGCCCTCTCCTAGCTCCATCATTCATGGATTCATTTGTTTATTCATTCATTCCTTCAACCAATGAACCAACATTTTTTTAATGTTTATTTTTTATTTATTTATTTAAAAAATTTTTTTAAACATTTATTTATTTTTGAGACAGAGAGAGACAGAGCATGAACGGGGGAGGGACAGAGAGAGAGGGAGACACAGAATCGGAAGCAGGCTCCAGGCTCTGAGCAAGCTGTCAGCACAGAGCCTGACACGGGGCTCGAACCCACAGACCGGGAGATCATGACCTGAGCCGAAGTCGGACGCTCAACTGACTGAGCCACCCAGGTGCCCCTACATTTCTTTATTTTTGAGAGAGAAACAGAGCATGAGTGGGGGAGGGGCAGAGACAGAGACTCGGAATCCAAAGCAGGATCCAGGCTCTGAGCTGTCAGCTATTGTGGGGCCCGAACCCACGAACCGGGAGATCATGACCAGAGCTAAAGTCAGATGCTTAATCGACTGAGCCACCCAGGCACCCCATGAACCAACAATTATTGAACACATCCTAGGAACGAGGCTCTGTGCTAGGAACGAACAACTGGACGTGGTTCCCACTCTCAGGGAGCCTATATTCTGAGGTAAGGGCCAATTTCAGGGATAGAGAAACTTGTGTGTGGATGTGTTACTTGGATGAGGCACACAGGGGCGGCTTGTCTGAGGAGGTCACCTTTAAGCTGAGAGCTGAAGGACAAAGCCACACCGAGGAGTGATGTGGAAAGAGTATTTGAGAAGACACAAGTATGTGTAAAGGCCCTGGGGGTGGAAAAAGGCTTACCTTCTTCAGACCACAAACAGGTTTAAATGGGAAGGTGTAGGGGCGCCTGGGTGGCGCAGTCGGTTAAGCGTCCAACTTCAGCCAGGTCACGATCTCGGAGTTCGAGCCCCGCGTCGGGCTCTGGGCTGATGGCTCAGAGCCTGGAGCCTGTTTCCGATTCTGTGTCTCCCTCTCTCTCTCTGCCCCTCCCCTGTTCATGCTCTGTCTCTCTCTGTCCCAAAAATAAATAAACGTTGAAAAAAAAATTAAAAAAAAAATGGGAAGGTGTAAAATACACAGCAAGCCCTCGTACACTACGGGTAGGGATGTAAAATAGTGCATCCACTTTGAAAAAACCGCATGGGAGTGTCTCAAATGATTAAACACGATTTTAAAGGACTTAACCCAATAAGGGCGCCTGGCTGGCTCAGCCTGAGGATTCTATGCTACTCTTGATCTTGGGGTCGTGAGTTCAAGCTGCACATTGGGTACAGAGAGTACTTAAAATGGATAAGTAAATTAAAACTTAAAAAAAAATTTTAATGACTTAACCTAACAGTCCAAGTGTATAGCCAAGAAAAACGAAAACACGTGCCTACACAAACACCTGGAGTGAATGTTCGTAGCAGCATATTCACAATCGCCAATGGGTAGAAGCAACCCAAATGTCCGCGAATGGATGAATGAATAAATAAAATGTGGTCTATGCATACAATGAAATATTATTCCACCATTAAAAGGAACGGCGTGCTAATAGACGCTACAACATGGTTGAACCTCGAAAACGTGATGCTCTGAATGAAACCAGTTGCAAAGGACCACACATCATATGATTCCATTTATGTGAAATGTCCAGAAGAGAGAAATCTATATAGAAAGTGGAATTATGCTTGGCTAGGAAAGACTGAGGGGTGATGGCCAAAGAAAGTGTTTTTTTTCTGGGGTGGTGAAAACGTTCTAAAATGTAGTGATGGGGTGCCTCGGTGACTCGGTCAGAAAAGCATGTGACTCTTGATCTCTAGGTTGTGAGTTTGAGCCCCATGTTGGGTGTAGGGATTTCTTAAAAGTAAAATTCTTTCTTTCTTTATTTTTTTAGTTTTTTATTTATTTTTATTAATTAATTTTATTAATTAATTTTATTAAATTAATTAATTATATTAATTTTTTATTTATTTTTGAGACAGAGAGAGACAGAGCATGAACGGGGGAGTGTCAGAGAGAGGGAGACACAGAATCTGAAACAGGCTCCAGGCTCTGAGCTGTCAGCACAGAGCCCGACGCGGGGCTCGAACTCCCGGACCGCAAGATCATGACCTGAGCCGAAGTCGGGCGCTCAACCGACTGAGCCACCCAGGCGCCCCAAAAGTAAAATTCTTAAATAAATAAAATGTAGTGATGGTTACACATATCTGTGAATATTCTAAAAGCCATTGAACTGCATTCTTCAGATGGGTGAATTGTACAGCATGTGAATTGTATCTCAATAAAGCTGTTTTCAAAAAGGATTTTTATTTGTTATTTTAAGAACACGGAGGCACCTCAAGGTGTTTTAAATGAGGGTGTCCTGATTTGACTCACTTTTACAAAAGTGGCAGCTGTGTGATTCATTGCCAGGATCGAGAATGGAGGTGGGGAGGGGCGCTTGGGTGGCTTAGTCAGTTGAGGGTCAGACTTCGGCTCAGGTCCTGATTTCATGGTTCGGGAGTTTGAGCCCTGCATTGGGCTCGCTGCTGTCAGGGTAGAGCCTGCTTTGCATCCCCTCTCTCTCTCTCTGTCTCTCTCACTCACTCAAAAAGTGAATAAACGTTAAAAAAAAAAAAAGAGGGGTGCCTGAGTGGCTCAGTCAGTTAAGCGTCCAACTTTGGCTCAGGTCATGATCTCATGGTCTGTGAGTTCGAGCCCCGCGTCGGGCTCTGTGCTGACAGCTCAGAGCCTGGAGCCTGCTTTGGATTCTGTGTCTCCCTCTCTCTATGCCCCTTCCCCGCTCCTGCTCTCTCTCCCTCGATCTCTCTCTCTCTCAAAAATAAATAAACATTAAAAAAAAATTAAAAGTAAAAAGAATGGAAGTGGGGAGACCAGTTAGGAGTGACTTCGGTGGTCCAGGTGCAATGTCAGGGTCTTGGACTTAGGGCTGCCAGATTTAGTGAATAACAATGCAGAACACCTAGTTAAATTTGAATTTCAGATAAGCAAAGAACTATTTTCAGTATAAGTATGCCCCCCCCAAATATTGCATGGGGCATATTCATAATAAAAAGTTCTTCGCTGACCTCAAATTCAAATTCAAATTTTGCACCATCATACAAAAAAAATTCATTGTGTGTCTGGTATCCCAATGGAATCGGGCGTCCTGTATGTTATGGGGCAACCCCACCTGCACTAGGCTGGTGGGAGAGATGGAGAAAAGCAGGCAGATTCAATATGTATTGTGAAGGCACACTTGTCAGGCTTTGCTAATGTGAGAACCAGGTTCCTGGTTCTAAAGCACTGGGGTAGCAGTGTAGTTGGCTGAGATAGGAAAAACTTGATTGGAGTTGCGGAGAAACGATTTGGAATTAAAAAATAATTTTGGGGTGCTCCTTTCCTCGGAGGAGTCAGGGTCAAAGTCAGGCTAAGAACCAGAATATCTTCGTGTGCGTCCAGAGTGCGGCAGCTCCAGGAAAAACTCGTGCTTTGTCTTAGCACGCTGCTAGTTAAATGGACAGACGAGGAGATCAGCTCTTGGAGCCTCAGAGTCTGAGTTGGAGTGAGAACACCCATCTCGCAGACCAACGTCACCACCTCTTCCTTGTGTGCCAGCGATGGCTGAGCGAAGCATCGCCGATGAACTGAATTCCCAAGAGACAGAAAAGGGACCCAAAGACGGAACCTGCTCCTTCTCCGGGAGAAGGTAACGTTTCAGAGGGAGGGGCTTGGGAACCAGGCTGGGGAGATTAGGGGCAGATTGGAGGAGGCTTCAATAAAAGCAGGAGGGGATCGAGGAGAGAGCGAGAGAGATGGGGAGTGGTGTCCATATGGGACAACTTCCTTTTGAATGACTAAGTCTGTAGCTAGCAGCCGACACTGAATCCCGTCTGTGCGGCCTTTTAAAGAAAGGAATTATCCGTGGGGGGATTCTCAAGAACAAGCAAATTGTCTCTTGCTACAGATCGCTTTTCTTTTTTTAAAGACCAAAGTTTTATTTTTCTCCCACAGAATTTTATATTTTGTTGATTACAAGGGCATAAAATAGCAATAAAGGGCAATAATGCCCATAGTGATACATCAGGGTCATTGTTGACTTTCAGAATGGCTGCATCTGATGTTTTCGTTGATGTGTCTAAACAATACACTTTGAATCATAATTGTTGCCTTGTATCACTTTTCATGTTGATCTCCTGGTGTTCCTCACACACTAATGATCCCAAATGAGGTGTGATTCTCCAGTCCTGCTCATGAGAGCTAAGGAGGTATCTTAATGTAAGTTAAAGGGGGTTTTGGGGTGCCTGGGTGGCTCAGTCAGCTTAGCGTCTGACGTCGGCTCAGGTCACGATCTCGTGGTTCGTGAGTTCGAGCCCCATGTCGTGCTCTGTGCTGACAGCTCAGAGCCTGCTTCAGATTCTGTGTCCCCCTCTCTCTCCACCCCACCCCTGCTTGTGCTCTCTCTCTGTCTTTCAAAAATGAATAAACATAAAACAAAATAAAAAAAAAAGCTAAAGGGAGTTTTGTCATGGATTGTTCAAGAACGAACTACGTCTGGGTTCGAAGCCTACCGAATGCAATTTATGCTTTTAACAAAAAATCTTTATTCTTTAAGAAAGTGGAACGTGTTGCTAATAATTAAAAATCAAGATAGTCATTGTCAGATGATCCGGACTAAGATCCAGCAGGTGGGTGGAACAGAGCGCTGTCTAGATGGGCATCCACACTCTAGCTTGGGACAGTCTACACCTGGCTCACCTGCCTCATTTCTGTTTCCTGGAGTCATCTGTAGGCATTTGGGTCTGTGGTCACTGAAGGCTTTCTGCAGTAGGCTGAATGATAGCCCCCAAAGACAGCCAGGTCCTAATCCCTGGAACCTGTGAATGTTATCTTGGACGGCAAAAAAGATTTTGCAGATGTGTCCAAAGTAAGGCTCTTGAGCAGAAGAGGGTCCTGGATTATCCAGATATGCCTTCTGTGATCACAAGTATCCTTATAAGAGGGAGGCAGAGGGTGACCTGAACCCAGAGACAGAAGGTAGATACCGGCTGAAGCAAAAATGCTATGCTGCTGGCTTTTGAAGGTGGAGGCAGGAACCACAAGCCCAGGAATGCAGCTCTGGAAGCTGGGAAGAGCAATGAAACAGAATTTCCAATGGAGGAGGCATGGTCCTGCCCATACCTTGGTTTCAGCGCTGTGAAACTGCTTTTGGACTCTGGCCTCTGGAACTTCATCTTGGTAGTCCAGTGTGGGACGGGCCTGAGGAGGCCAAATGAGACAGGACGTGCTTGGGGGAAAGATGGTGGCCATTTTCCCCGCCATCTTTCTGTGGCTCTGGCAGACCTGAGCTTGGGTTTCGAGGGGGACACACAGCACATCGACAGTGGGCAGTAAAAGACTCTGATGGCATGAGAGGCATGGAGACTGGATTCCTAAAGTCTCCCTTCCGTGATAGTCTGGGCGATTTTTAGCTTGGCCCCGTATCGCCTCCTCATTTCAGAGAGTCCTGGAAAGTGAGCGGTTGCGACCCCCAACTCTTCAAGGGCCAGGAACCAGGCCATTCTGACGAATACTGGTTCTCTGGAAGGTACTGAGAGGGATTGTGAAAACATGCATTGTTGGGGTTGCACCCGCAGAGTTTCTGACTCAGTGATTCCAGGCTGAGAATTTGCATTCCTTACGAGTTCCCAGGTGATGCTGGGTTGAGGGACCACACTGAGAACCATTGCTCTCAGGATTTGAGTCTTAGAAGACAGAAGACAGGTGGTGAGATCATCCAAAACCGGTGGTTCGTGGCTTCCTCTAATGAAACTCCTGAATCTGATCTGATTCTGGGTATTCTGAGGATATGATTATTTTTTTTGTTTGTTTGTTTTAACTTTGTGAGCCATCCTGAGCGCCCTTGCTTTTTGCTTAAGCTAGTGAGACTTGCAACCAAGGAATTTTAATGGACTGAACTTGCAAGGAACACTAGGTCTAGAAAAAGGTGGGTCACACGGAACACCAGACCTGTAGAGAGTAGGTTGGATGTAATCTCTATTGGCCAAGACTTAATAATATGGATTGTAGCCAGCCTTTACTCAATGTCTACTGTGTGCCTTACGGGCACCAGGAGTCCTATAAACCACTATCAACCTTTCAGTCACTCTGAACGGAATATATATATATTTTTTTTAAATTTTTTTTCAACGTTTATTTATTTTGGGGACAGAGAGAGACAGAGCATGAACGGGGGAGGGGCAGAGAGAGAGGCAGACACAGAATCGGAAACAGGCTCCAGGCTCCGAGCCATCAGCCCAGAGCCTGACGCGGGGCTCGAACTCACGGACCGCGAGATCGTGACCTGGCTGAAGTCGGACGCTTAACCGACTGCGCCACCCAGGCGCCCCTGAACGGAATATATTTTTATTTTTCATTTGAGGAAATGAGAGGCCCAGGAATTTACTGTTGAAAAGAAAAACAGAATCAACATACATATTGTCAGTGAATTTGGCCATGCTGAATGGAGCACGGTATCTTCCTTTCTTTTGGGCAGATTTTCTCCCCCCCCCCCCCCTTTCTCTGGGTGACCAATGGCCCCATTAGCCTGCCTGCATCGACCCTGTAAAAATTCTTTTAAAAAGGCAAGAGGAAACCATGATTTTTTTAAACATCATTATTAGGTGTTTTAAAATTGTTTTGTCTTAAATATTAGATGTTCTGTAAACTCCAGAGCTATCAGAAAAGCCGTATGTGGGTTTTGACTCACAAACAGGTAATCAAAACAAACTTGACCCTTGGAATTTCATATGGAAAATAGTATGAGGCAGGACGTAAGCTAAGGTTTCTGAAGAAAACAGCTCCTTGTTTTTATTACAAAAAGAATCCTCACTGGACTCATATGCCCCACATCACATCCTCTTGACTCACCTTCTGCTTCGTCATTGCTTAGTAATAGGCTTTGTGCACGGGTCACTGGACAGTCCCTCCTGTTTGCTGCATAGGGTAGTTCTTGCTTTTTGCCCGAGAGCATCTCTGCTCCCCTGGTGTGGGACATTGGTAACAACCCATTTTCTTAAACTCCCCTTCCATTGGAAGCAGGAGACTACGAAAAACTCTTTCCTTACCGTTCCTCTAATAGAGGATGGCTGAGTGAATCTAGTCTCCCTTCTTGCATTTCTGATCTCTTGGGAAGACCATCCAGAGGGGTCGTCTTCAAAAGGCTGCTTGGATGCTCTCAGCGGGATGGAGTGTAAGTTGTGCACAGCAGGACCAATTCAAGATGGTCTTTGGATTAGCTGTCCCTCCTTCCTGTTTACTCCTTTCTTGGTACCCCACTCCTATTTTCCAGAAGCACTTCAGCAAACAACTAGCTGCCTGCAAGCCCAGGTCTCAGGCTCTGTTTTCTAGGGGGATCCAGGCTAGGCTAACCTTCACTGTAGGAAGTTAGAATATACAGATAAAAACACTAACCCATAATCCTGCCCTTTAGAGAGCTCTTCTGTTTTGAGTATATATTCTTAAAAGCATACACACTTTAATTTTTTTTTTAATGTTTATTTTTCAGAGAGAGACAGTGTGAGCAGGGGAGAGGCAGAGAGAAATAGAGAGGGAGACACAGAATCTGACTCAGGCTCCAGGCCCTGAGCTGTCAGCACAGGGCCAGAGGTGGGGCTCGAACCGATGAACTGTGAGATCATGACCTGGGGTGAAGTAGGATGCTTAACGGATTGAACCACCCAGGTGCCCGAAATGCACCTACACTTAGTAAGTAGTACTGGGATCATACTGTATTATG
The DNA here is from genome assembly GCF_014898765.1 of Herpailurus yagouaroundi. Classification (NCBI taxonomy): domain Eukaryota; kingdom Metazoa; phylum Chordata; class Mammalia; order Carnivora; family Felidae; genus Herpailurus; species Herpailurus yagouaroundi. Next base: position 6,966,260 of record NW_024412422.1, on the reverse strand, counting down.
TTTGTCCTGGCTTTCTTTCACTTGCTAGGTTATATTTTCAGGTGATTAAATTTTCTCCATGTGATATTTAATAGCTGCACAGTATTTCATTGATGCATTATTTATAGAGCAGCTACTATGTCCCAGGCATGGTTTTGAGTGCTGAAGACCTAGCAGTGAACGAAGATCTCTGCTCTCGCGGAGCTGACACTCTAGTTAGGATCTTTCTTACATCCTAATGGGGCAAAATTTATTTAACCAATGGCCTATTGTCAGTTACTTCGATTGCTTCTGATTTTCAGTATTAGAAAACAATGCTTCGGTGTACATCCTTGAAGGTATTCTTTGAATTCATCCTCCATTTTCTTCTCTTAGGATAAACTCGTAGAAATGAAGTTGCTGCAAGAAAGCAGATGTGAGTAAATGAGGTGCTGGGATTCCCACCTAGATGTCTGTCTGATTCTGGAGCTCAGGCTGTTGATAACCATGCTGTTAATTTCCCTGCATTGAAAAATCATGGTAATGAAAGTAGCCAATGGTTCCTAGCTGGCTTATGATTTAAAGAGGTCAGGTCTGGAGTTAAAATACCTATATACATACATATGTATGTATATGTACATATATTATACATATTTTTAATATGTATAATCAGAATCCTTGGTCTGCACATCACCAGCTGTGTGATTTTTTTCTTTTTTTCTTTTTTGGCTCTGTTTCTTCACCTGTAGAGCCAGGCCAATAGTTCTCATCCAAAGGGGTTGTTAGTAAATATTCATTGAATGCCTACTAATCTCCAGACTCCAAGCTAAGAATGGGCAGTCCAGTAGGAAAGGGAGATATTATAATTACACAGGGGCGCCTGGGTGGCTCAGTGGGTCGGGTGCCCACTTGATTTCTGCTCAGGTCCTCATCTCAGGGTTAGTGGGATGGTGCCCCGCCTCCGGCTCTAAGCGCTGACAGCTGGGAGCCTGCATGAGCTTCTCGCCCTCTCGCCTTGTCCCCGGCCGGCCGCCCCCCCCCACCGTGCGTGAGTGTGCGTGCTCTCGTTCTCTCTCAAAATAAATATATAAACTAAAAAAAAAAAAAAAAATTACACAAATACAAAATTACAAACTGCTCTGTGTTATGAGAAGTATGGGATGCTATAGGAATGAATAACCAGGTGACCCCATTTTGGGTGGAGGGGGAAGGAGTTTAAGTCAGGTGGGAGCTGAGCTATGAAAGATGTATAGGCCTTAACTAGGTCAAGGGGGAAGCGAATTCCCGGAGAAGGAAACAGCAGTTACAAAGCATTTGGAAGATGGAATGCGATTGTATGTGCCTTCCTTTCCTACCTCCCTTGTAGTTCCTTCTGGAAATGTCTCTTAGATCTTCCCAGGGCTGGTTTCTCTTCTCATTTAGCTCTTAGTGCAGATGACATCTCTGAGATGCCCTCCCTGAACATCCCTGTAAAGTCAACCGCCCCCATCCCCACCCTGTGCCTCATTTTTCCTTTATTTCCTTAACAGTTACCACTGATTCAAACCTTCCTGTTCATTTGTGGAAAGTCTCCTCCCCCCTCTTACCCCCCCCCCCCAACTTGAAACCCCAAGAGGGGAGGGATATTGCGGGGTTTTAGGATTTAAATGCCGAATCCTCAGCTCCTGGCATCTAGTAGTTGCTCAATTGGATGTTCGATGAATGAAGAAACGGTGCTTGGGGTCAAGTCCGTGCTTGACAAAGGCGCCAGGCGGGAAGCGGAGAGGCTGGGCGCTCGGGTCCCGCCTCTGGGCTCGGCCTGGGGCAGCGCGAGCCACCTCCGCCGGGGACCTTTCGAGGGACGCGCCGGGGGCGGGGCCACCCACCCGGAACTCGGGTGCGGCGGCGGCGCGGGTTTCCGGCCGCGGCGGACACTTCCCGCGGAGGGACTGTCCCGTGGCAGCCGGCGGGCCGAGAGCGACGCGGAGGGTGGGGAGCGGCGGCGGCGGCGGCGATGGACGATCACAGCCTGGACGAGTTCCGCCGGCGCTGGCAGGAGGAGCTGGCGCAGGCCCAGGCGCTCAGGAAGCGGCGGCGGCCCGAGACTGCAGAGCGGCGGCCGCGGCGGCCCGAAGTGGCTCTGGGGCGCGGCGAGCAGGCCTCGGGGTACCTGGCGCTGGCCCAGGGCCTCCTGGAGGGCGCGGGGCGGCCCCCGGCTCCGCGGGCGACCCGGGCCGAGAGGCAGGACGCGGCGAGCCGCTCCCGCTCCCCTCCGGCCCGCGAGGCCGCGGGGGGCGGGGAGCAGCTGGTGGACCAGCTCATCCGAGACCTGGTGAGTGGCTTCAGCCTCCTGCCGAGGTCCGGGCCTGCCCCGGCCACACACCCCTGCAACGAAATGGAAAGTAACTGTGCCAGCCGGGGTCTGTGCATGCATAGAGTATCTCTGGAAGTGGTAGTTTCCACCCTGGGTGACCTTGTTTTCCCATCTTGGTAGCAGTGTCTGCAGACCTTTTTTGGATACCACTACTGGGTTGGGGGCGTTGCTATCGTAAATCTAATGGGTAGAAGTCAGGGATACTCCCGAACATCCTGCCGTGTATAGACAGCGCCCAGAAGAAAACGATCCAGCCCACAGTGTCAGTATCAGCTGGCGAACTCCTGCTCTTCAAGAACTCCTGTAACTTAACAAGGGTTGCCTTTAGGGAGGCAAGAGGTCTCAGGACGGTTAGGAAGCAATTGTTTTTATTCTGTAGAATATTCGTATTATTCATTTTTTCCCAATTGCACACGTATTCATAAAGCAGGAAAGGAAAAATCCTTTCGGCACTACCATTGGCATGGAGGTTCTTTCTCGCTTTGTGCACGTGGATCCTTTCGGGGGCTCTGCAGAGAAGCTGGGGACCCTCTCTCCCCTAAAGAAGGCCCCCTTTACGAAGTTGGCATGGTCAGGACCACCTGAAACACATCCATGGTTAAGGGTTACGGCAATACAACAGGTTTTAGTGGTTCAACTTAAATTAGGCTTAAGCCTTCTACAGCCTCCCAGTTTAGAGTAATTGTGTAATTGGCAAAAGCTGTTTTGAGAAAAAATGGTTTATTTAACAGTTCTGTTCAAATAACATTAATAGCTATTGGGGTTTTCACCAAGTTTCTGGTCCTGTGCTCTGCCTGTCTCTAAGTTGAGAGAAGCTGTGTGTGTGTGTGTGTGTGTGTGTGTGTTATGTGAGTTACAAGCTCTCCTTTAATGTGAACAATTGTCGTATATATGAAAATTCTTGCTGGCGTCACTTCTGCTTCTATAAGAAGTGGGTCATCGGGGTGCCTGGGTGGCGCAGTCGGTTGAGCGTCCGACTTCAGCCAGGTCACGATCTCGCGGTCCGTGAGTTCGAGCCCCGCGTCGGGCTCTGGGCTGATGGCTCGGAGCCTGGAGCCTGTTTCCGATTCTGTGTCTCCCTCTCTCTCTGCCCCTCCCCCGTTCATGTTCTGTCTCTCTCTGTCCCCCAAAAAATAAATAAACGTTGAAAAAAAAATTAAAAAAAAAAAAAGAAGTGGGTCATCACTAAGGAAGTCTGGCAGATGTAAAAATAATCTTTGAATGCCTTGGTAGGGTGGTTTAGCACCAGATAAGGGTAAGTTGGTCAGGCCAGTCCAATCTATGCAGAAGTTATTCCCTGGGAAATAGATTTGTAGACTAAGGCAAGACCAGCTCATGGAGGTAGAGAGAAACAGGAAAGTGGATTGTTAGGACCGAGGCACGGTTGGGGGCCTGCCAGTTAAAATCCAACCTACTGAATGTGGCAGTGCCTTCAGGCTTCATAAGAATCCTGGGAAGTACCTGTTGTTAGTCTCCTTTTATGAATGAGGATGTTCAAAAACGGTTTGTGTAACTGTTCCAGGGATACCTAGATGATAAGTTCTGGGGATTAAATTTGGATCCAGGTCTCTTGGACTCTAAATTTCACCAGCTAGGAGTTTTGCAAACCTGACTGAATGTAGGAATCCCCTTTGCTTTATTAAAAGACAGGTTCTGGTCTGTACCTAGACCTGCCTAATCAATATCCAGAGGAGGCTTCTAGAAATGTGATGTTTGAGATGGTCAGGCAATTTTGAGACCTTGTTCTCTGCTGCACAGTTTCTTTTGGTTTACTGTCTTGACTCTTAAAGGCTTTCTAGCCCTAATACTTCTGAGGGATAGGCATTGATACCAAAAATAGTGGAGCCCTAAATGAAGTGTTCTAGAAATGGAGGGGGCTTGCCTACTGTAGGATCCCAGGGGCGTACTGGCATCAGAGTTTATTTAAAAAAAAAAAAAAAAGCCTGCCCTGGAATGCATGCCCATGATCTCCTCTGTTGCCAAAATCCCCACATCAGGTACTGCTGGGCTCTACATCCTACGAACATGCAACCTTCAGGGCGCTTTTTTTTTTTTTTTTTTAAGTACTTTAAAATACTATAAATAAAATTACTCGCTTTCTCCTTGGTACTGCTTTAAGGGTTTAAAGACCTTCAGTTCTCCCAACAACCCTCTTCCGTGGCTATTATTAGCCCCATTTGACAGATGAGCATTAAGAAAGTAATTGATTTTCAGGGGCAGTCAACCCACTCTATCTTAATGTGAGAAATGATGGTAACCTTTATAGAAAAGGCTTCGATTCCTAGATCAGTAGTTGTAAGCCCCAAAGACCAGAAGTCAAGCAGATAATGCAAAGGAGTGAGGTAGCCTAGGTATGGCTCATTCCACCCTTTTTCCTAGTTCATCGGGTGTCTTGTTAGGTATCTTTTCGAGGTTCCAGTCATACACCTATAATGCTTCGATTCATGATGGCTAGCTTTTTTTTTTCTTTTTCTTTAATTTATCTACTCTGTATACCCAACTTGGGGCTCAAACTCACAACCCTAAGACCAAGAGTCACATGTTCCACCAACTGAACCAGCCAGACATCCCATGATGGCTATCATTCTTTTTGTCACATTAAATATTAAACATGACCGTGTAGAAATGACTTTCATGATATCCCTAAAAAATACTTAAATTTTTTTCAAAGCCTTGTCCTCGTCTTGTTCTTGTTTTTCTTCTTTTGAAAGTTTTCTCAGGGGCGCCTAGGTAACTCAGTTGGTTCAGCATTTGATATCTCAATCTCACGACTGACTCATCATAGCCGTGAGGTTGTGCCCAGCATCGTGCTCTGTGCTGACAGTGCGGAGCCTGCTTGGGATCCTCTCTCTCCACTTTCTCTCTCTGCCCCTCCCCTCCATCATACGTGCTCTCTCTCTAAATCATTAAATGTTTTTTTCTTTAAACCAAACCCTGCATAAAATCATAAATGTACAAGTTGGTGAGTTATCACGGGCGTACACATCCATGTAAACAGCACCCAGATTTCAGAACAGCATTATCAGCTCGTCAGAACCCCCAACGTGTTCTCTTCTTTCACTCTCACCTGACTTCTAACACTTTATTTTAATTTTGTCTGTTTTTGAACTGTAAGTAGAATCCTACATCTCCTGTGTCTGGTTCTAGCACGTAGCATCATGTGTGAGATTCATCCCTATGAACATGTCCTGTTTTATTCTGTTGATGGGCATTCTTGATAAGTAGTTCAACAGCCAGTTTGGGGCTGTTGGGAGTAGTGCTGTGAATGCTTTGCATATCTTTTGGAATGTGTGTACCCATTTTTCTTGGGTACACACCTAATCGTGGAATTGCTGGGTCATAGGTATGCAGATGTTCAGCCTTAGTAGCCACTGGCAAACAATTTTCCAAGGTAGTTACAGTGGTTTTCCTACCTGATAATAAGTGTGTAGATTATGGTATTTCACTTTTTTCTTTGCCATAAATATAACCGCATCTAACTGAGATAATGTATGGCAACTGAACTTGACCTCCACGTGATGGGGATGAGAAAGCGACAATTTGGGGAATACACACTGTAGCTGGGCTAAAGGTGGGAGCCACTGCCCATGTCAACTGGTTGTTTCCTTGTGGGAATGTGGTCCCAGTGTGGCCGCCTTCAGACTTTTGTAATTGGGAATGTTTATTTTTATGTGGACTCTGTCCATTTTTGCAACACAACAAACACCCAAGACTTTGGCCTAAAACACCGGTGTTTAGCTTGGGGCACCTGGGTGGCTCAGTGGGTTGAGTGTGCAACTCTTGATTTTGACTCAGGTCATGGACTCACGGTTTGTGAGAGCGAGCCCCGTATCGGGCTCTGTGCTAACAGTGAGAGAATTCTCTCTCTCTCTCTCTCTCTCTCTCTCTCTCTGCTCCTCCCCTGCTTCCTCTCTCTCTCTCAAAAATAAATAAAAATTTAAAAAAATTACAGAGCATTAAAAAAAAAAAAACCCCAAAACACACACCAGTATTTAGCTCACCATTTTGCAAAGTGGCAATTTGGGCCGGGCATCGGTGGGTTCACTCAGATGTCTAAGGTTAGCTGCTGGTTAGCCAGGTAGCTTCGCTTTGGGGGGCTGGTTAGTTGTTGAGTACGTGTGCATTCGTTATAGGTCTCATCATCCAACAGGTGAGCCCTGGGTGGGCCTTCTCAGAGGTCTTAGAGCAAGAGGAGGGCACGTTGTAATGCCCAAGTGCTTTCAAAGTCTCTGGCCAGGTCATCCTTGTTGTTGTCACGTTGGCCAGAGCAAGCCATATGGCCAAGTCTGGAGTTCACGTGGAGTCACCCGGTGCCTGGATACAGGGAGGAATGAATGAAGCAGAGGCCATTAATGCCCTCTATCACTCGAATTCTTCCTGTTTGTAATTGTTGGTAAGGAATACAGAAAAATTTTAAGTACTACCACTGTGGGTTAAGTGAAACCTGTGGGCCGGGTCTGCCTTGGGTTAGGAGTTTGTGATCTTTGCCTTTATTTTCCAAAGAATCCTTATTTGATCCATGCCTGACTCCTGAAAAGGAAGATTTAGTTCCGTTTGAGACGCCACAGAAACTGACAGGTTGATCCAATTGACGTGAAAGAGAAGGAAAAATCCGGTGCCACCTCCTCACACCCCCTCTCGCCGGGCACTGCTCCGCCACCTTTGGTGCGCTCTGTCGTGCCAGCCCACCCTGCCGTACCTCACCTGACGCAGCCTCTTTCACTTCAGAGTTCTCAGTATCCTCACTGGAGTGAGAGCCAGCTAGTAAGTTAGCAGTCGGGAGTCTTTGCCTTCGGAGGAATTAGGCAAACAGCACTGCCTGACGGTGTCGGGCTGGGTGTCGGCCAGACCTTCGACGGACAAGCACAGCTGGGCTAAAAAGTGAGAAGTGTGTTCTCTTGAGCCGCATCTTCGCTTCTGAAGCTTTACGTAACGGCCCTGAGAAGCCATGTGCTTTTAGGTGATGAATGGGAACATCTGGACTGTCTTTTTAGTATAGGGTTTTTTTAACTGGTGAAAGAAATGCTACGGCCCTGGACAGAATTTCAGAGGCAGTAGGCACTCTTTTTTTCTTCCATTTCTCTCTCCGTTACCTCCAGCTTCTCCATGGTCATGGGGCACTTGAGCAAAATTGCACGTATGCTTCTTTCTTGGAATCTGTGATGTCCAGTTGCTTGGTCCTGTTTCTGTTCAGGTGATATGTCCGGCTTGGAGCCACAAGAAATCAGCGCCAAACTCAAAGTGGCTTCAGAAACCCAAACTGGAATCTCTTGACTCAAATAACTGAAAATTCCAGGTGGTGGTGCTTGGTCTGGGTGCTTAGATAATGCACCTGGAAATCTCTGCGGTCCTGCTTTCCTTCTTTGTTTGTTTGTTTGTTTACTTATTTAGAGAGAAAGAGTACGTGAGTGTGGGAGAGGGGCAGAAAGGGAGGGAGAGAGAGAATCCCAAGCAGACTCCACCCTGAGCGTGGAGCCCTCCACAGGGCTCCATCTCACAACTGTGAGATCATGACCTGAGCTGAAATCACGAGCCATACACGTAACCCACTGAGTCACCCAGGCGCCCCCTCTTTTTGTCTCTATTCACAGGAAGATTCTCCCCTCCTGGAAATAAAATGACTACCAGCAGCTCCAGTCTTACCTTCTGTTTGCTTCTAACAGGAGAAAGGGAGCATCTGTTTTCTGCAGAAGTTACGAACTTAAATTCCCATTGGTCCAGACTGGATCATGTGTTCATCCTCAGGCCGGTCACGGGCTCAAGTTGGCCAGGCTTGTGTCCACTGCCCACTCCTGATGATCAGGGCGGAGGGGTCAGCCTCACTGAACCATGTAGTCCGAGTGTGGCCGTCAGGTGGTTTCCTAAGAGAAGAGGGAGTGAATATTGGGCAGGAAACAGCAGAGACAACAGATATCCATCTTGGGTGGGGTTTGGAACAGCCCTAACTATGAGAATGTTTGTGTTTTCTAATCGCCAAACGTATTTATTGATCACCTGGGGGCTGGGGAATCAATACTAAACAGAATGGACACAGTCTCTGACCCGAGAAGCCCGTAGTCTTGCTTCTTTTAACTGAAAGCATGGCATTAATGAAAGCTATAGGCCTGGTTACGGGTCTAGGCTCTGGAGTCAGGCGGATCCAAGTTCAAATTCAGACTCTGCTAACTGCCTGTTTGACATTGGACAGGTTAACTTACCCTGCCTTACTTATCAAATGAGGATGATGCTAATGCCTGTCTTGTAAAGAGACTGTGAAACAAAACCTGGAATGTTCTAGCACAAAGCCTGGCATGCAGTGAGCAGCCAACAAATTCAAGCTGGTCCTGTTATTAAAAAAAATTTTTTTTAATGTTTGTTTATTTTTGAGAGAGAGAGCATGAGCAGGGGAGGGGCAGAGAGAGAGGAAGACACAGTGTCTGAGGCAGGTTTCAGGCTCTCAGATGTCAGCACAGAGCCCCATGCAGGGCTCGAACTCACAAACTGCGAGATCATGACCTGAGCCAAAGTCGGACACTTAACCGACTTTGAGCCACCCAGGCACCCCAACGCTGGTCCTATTAGTATCATTACTATTGCAGGAGAGTTCACTCTGCTCACTTCCTCTTTGCTAAGACTTCTCACCGATCAGCCCCTGCCGCCCTCCTCCTTGGATTGGGAGTCCCTGGAGGGCAGGGCCTCCTGTCTTACTCCTGTCCCCTCACCTCTAGTACTCCGTGCAGTAGGGGCCCCAACTACATTTGTTGCATTGAAATAACATGGGCAGAATTCCTGCTCCCAACAGCAGTGTTACAGAGAGGCTCTAGGGTTGTTAGAACCCCTGGGAATGTTCAAATGTTCTTCAAGTTAAGATTGGAGTTTTCAGGCCTGACAAAGTTTTAATAGTGCTGGCTGATCTGTATTGCTCACCATGTCAGTATTTGGTTTGTCAGAACCTACAGCTCTGCTGTCAGCAAGATCAGTTTGATGGCTTAGCTTCCTTCTGCTTTTAAGTTAGCAATGAGTGAGGAAAGTTGCTAATCTGCACTGAGGCAAACAATCGGATGTAAACTCCTGACATGGCTTAGCTGGGACAGCTTCCCTTCCTCTTTGCTGCCTTCTGTCTTCTCTTTAATGTTCACCTTGGGTTCTGTCTCTTGCGTTAACTCTTCTCTGATCTCTCCAGCCCAGATTTCTCTTCCTTCTTCGTTCCCTCAATTGAAAAGTTCTTACTATCCATGCGATTCATTTTTTTTTTCCCGTTATGGATTAGGAGGTCTCTGCTTGGGCACCCTTTGAAATGGCCTCTGTGTATACCAGAACAACTTGTAACGTAGGCCATCTCTTCATTGGAAGATTCTGCTGGTGGAAGCAGCTTGGGCTTTATTCATTCATTCCACAGATATTTATTAAGTGGCTTCTTAGTACCAGGCACTGTTCTAGGCATGGAAGATACAGCCACGAACAAGACCGAAAAGATCCATACCTTATACATAAACTACGTTCTGGAGGGAGGTAGACAATGAACAAATAATTGTCAGATAATGGTCTGGAGAAAAATTAAACAAGTAGGAGGAATCGAGTGTGTAAGTTTTGGGAGAGAGGCTATAATTTTATTTTATTTTTTTATTATTTTTTTTCAACGTTTATTTATTTTTGGGACAGAGAGAGACAGAGCATGAACGGGGGAGGGGCAGAGAGAGAGGGAGACACAGAATCGGAAACAGGCTCCAGGCTCCGAGCCATCAGCCCAGAGCCTGACGCGGGGCTTGAACTCACGGACCGCGAGATCGTGACCTGGCTGATGTCGGACGCTTAACCGACTGCGCCACCCAGGCGCCCCGAGGCTATAATTTTAAATAGCACTGTTGAAGAAGGCCTTCCTGAAGACTCACACTTCGTGGAAGGAGATGAGGAAGCAAGCGTGAAGAGATCTGGGGGGGGGGGGGGTCTCGGCAGAGAACAGCAAACGTGGAGGTTTTGTGGTGGCCAAGGTCAGCTGGCCTTGTGGCCTGTGTGACCTATGGAATTTAAAATTCTTAATCCTTTTTGGGGCACTTGGGTGGCTCAGTTGGTTAAGTGTCTGACTTTGGCTGAGGTCATGATCTCCTGGTTCATGAGTTTGAGCCCCGCATCGGACTCTCTTTTGTCAACATAGAGCCAGCTTTGGATCTTCTGTCTTCATCTCTCTCTCTCTCTCTCTGCCCTTCCCCAGCTCATTCTCTCTCTCTCTCTCTCTCTCAATAAACTTTAAGGATGTTATTTTTTATTTTTTTAATCCTTTTCCAACAAGGGCCTCCCCTGTTTTGTTTTACGTGAGGCTCCACAGATTATATAGCCAATCCTGATGGTAGGAACGTCCTTGGAGTGGTTAGGACACTTGACACGAAACTATTTGCTCTTCTCACAAATGAATCCACGTGGTCCAAGTTTCTGACTAGGGAGCTGCCCCTTCACCTGTCTTCCCTCCTTTCTGGGTCCTTAAGCTCCGATCCCGGTTTATTTAATTTTTTTTTTAATTCGTATTTATTTTAAGAGAGTGAGAGTGAGCAGGGGAGGTGCAGAGAGGGCAAGAGAGCGAGAATCCCAAACCGGCTCCATGCCCAGCATGCAGGGCCCGATGCGATGCCCAAATTCACAAACTGTTGAGATCATGACCTGAGCCGAGATCTAGAGTCGGATGCTTAACCGACGGAGCCACCCAGGCGCCCCAGATCCCAGTTTAAACTGCGACTTTGAAGGCAGAGCTCCCGCCTCTCTTGCCTCCCACCGGCTTCTTTTGCTGCGACGCCAAGCGCTCGCTCCCGGTCCTTCCGATTGGCATTTTCTGCCTCCGTCCCTTGCCAGAGTGCCCAGCCGAATCCTACCAGTAGGTGGTGAGTGAGAATTGTCCTTGAAGTTGGAAAGCCTGTTTAAAAAAAAAAAAAAGTCCCTCGGACCTTAGTCGTGTGTCTGCTGTGTGCAAGGCAGCGTGCCGCGTAGACCGTGCGGTGTTACGTTTCTGTCGCCACGCATGCAGTCGACAGAAACCTAAACATTTTTTGCCCTTTCTCCTCGAGAGGCACGGGGATTAGGTTAAATGTGAGGAGATAACGTGGCTTTTTGTGGACTGTTCTGGAGCTTAACCACTCCTTGCCCGGCTTCTTTGGAGAAATGCTTCTCAAGTTCTAAATAGCTGACTTCCTAGTGAACTTTGGAATACCTTCGGGGACCGTTTATGTTGCCTTTTGTAGTCGCCTGTTTTGATGCTGTTCCATGGGACGATGACTTCTCTCTCTCAACGATTTGAGCCGTATGAGTGTAGACATCCTTTTTTAACACATTTGCCACCAGCACCTGGGATGGCCCTGATTCCAGATAGTGTTTTGAACACTGAGCACCTTGTTTCAGAAGTGTGTTGCTTTGCTGTGTCTGCGAAAATATCACAAACTTATTGTAAAAATACTTGGGAATTTCAGAAGAAGAAGAAAACAAATCCTGTAATGCCGTTGCTCAAAGGCGACTACTGCTGCTAACATTTATTTGGTGTACTTTGGGCATTTTTTTTTTTTTTTTTTTAGTACGAATAAGAATTTGTATTTCAAGACCACTGTGGGATTGTGAACAAATGCCTATTTATCTGGACGGTGTTTCAGACCCTGTTTCTTTTTTTGGAAGAAGACCCGGGTGAACCCAGCACTCCTCTGTTCTGGTTGGGATTGTGTGGTCCTGCCGTACTCCATGTTTGCAGGAGGCAGAGAATGGAGAGAAATTTCTTTAGAAAAGTGTCCTGTCAGCCACAGATGGAGCAGAAATACTACTATGTCCGTTGTGTGTCTGAGGTGTTCTTCTCTGTTCCTTTGGACACCACCTAGAGAGATCTGGAGTGTTCTGTTTGCCCTGGAGATGTCCACTGGGGACAAACGTGGAGTCCGTTTCTTCACTTCTCACTGATTTTGGCTCTTAATAATTACCCCTTCTTCTTCTAAACCAGAGAAGACAGATTAAATTTCTAACAGTAAGGCACAAAACCAATCCATTTACAGAATTAGTCTTACATTAGCACATAGGAGTACAAATCAGCCTCCCCGGGGATGGATCTGTTTGCAATTTCTTTTAGCATTTTTGGAGGAAGTCCAGTAGACTTTGGGAAAATCTACTGTTCACTGACTTTGAATTAACAAAGTAACATGAGCCCTTTGTGGGGTTTGTGTGGGTTTTCTTTTCTTTTCTTTTCTTTTCTTTCCTTTTTTTTTTTTTTTTTTTGCTTGAGTGGGAAAGGATTGTTTTTAATCCACCTATGATTTAGGGTTGTGGTTCTCAACTTCTAGTGTGCATGAGGATCCCTGAGGAAGAGCTACTCGAGCCTCACCCCTGGAAATTTGGAGTAATAGGCAATTTGGGGCATTTTTTTTTTTAACTCCACAGATGGTCTTGATATGTAATACAGGACAAGAGTCACCATAGTGGTAAAGAATCAATATTTGAGCCATAAAGAGTTAAAAGCCCAGTTGTGTTTTATCCACATGGTGTTTTTCCTCAAATTTGAAACCATGTTAATACATCGATATATTAGTTTTCTGTAGCATTATTGGCCATTGTCATGTTGCTTGAGCTATAAAATTAATGGGAAGTGATTCTAAACATTGTAGTCCTATGGCCCTTTTTGTAATGTGACCAGTTTTCCACGTTAATATTTCCAGTGTCTTTAACGTCTTCTTTCTTGGGATATCTCTGTTTCTGAAATGTCAGCTTGTCCCTTTCCATGTTTGAAAGTTCATATAGATACAAAATTGGTTCATGTGGCCTATAACTTTTCAGATGGTTGTGTGTTTCAGAAAGGCCTAGGTGGAAATCTCCTAGCATCCTTTATATTATGAGGTATTTCTCTGCATACTGGTAGCAAATGGTGTTTTTTACTTCTGTTTCTAAACTGTGGGAAGTGCCAGATGGGAGTGCTTAAGTCCTGGTAGGTTGTGTGTAGTTAGTGGGCTAGTACCTCTGTCCAGGATGTGGCTCCACATCCTTGTCAAATCCTGGATCCCTAGAAGAGAATTGCGTTTTCAACCACAGGGTCAAACACGCTTCTAACTCTCAATCTTTGGTAAGGTGTTTCTCAAGCGATGGGTTACTAATAACAAAGCGACAGTTATGAGTGACTTATTTAACCTTGAATCTACTCTGGATTGTTTTGTCTTTTGGCTGTCATAATGTCCCTATAACTTCATTCCACTTCCTCGAGTGGAGGAAAGGGAAGTGGGTTAGCTAGGCTCCTGTCTCCACAGTTGTGCAGCAGAGCCTTTGGGAATGTGCTCAGTACAGGACTGTCCTGGATCACATCTGCTGCTTTGGGAAAACAGGTTGGATTTTTCGGGAAACAGATTCTGGGTTGGAGATCTGCGGGCAGGCAGTTGAGCAGGTTGGCCTTTCCCAGAAGTCCCGAACTGAGGCAAGGGGGCCAAGCCTTTGTCCCTAGGTATTGACTGGTCACTGGATGTGGGCTCCAGGAGGGGATGTAGCCTTGGACAAGGCAGCTTGTTTGACCAAGGGCACCGCCTAGGAAGGGACTCTGCTGTCAGGCTGAGCCAGTGAGCCATGAGCAGGAGGCATTGTGCCCATCTGGGGGAATGAGTGTTAGGGACCCACAGGTAGAGTCTGAGTGACCCCTGCAGCATCCACTACACGGACTGGTGATAAAAATATCTTGCCAAAAAGATTCCAAGTGTGCAGCCTGAAACTTCAGCCTTCGATCTCCTGACCTTGCGGGTCTCCGTAGGTCTTGAGAGGTGGACCTTCCTTTAGCACATCGGTTTCTTTCCTTCCCTGCCATTCCCCAACCAGTGGTAGCAACAGGGAGGGTTGTTCACATGAGTCTGGAATCTGATCTGTTGGGGGTTGACAGTCATTTTGGAGTTTAGACGTTGTAATTCTCGGAGCACAGTGATTTTTAAGAAGTGTGGCTTTGTAATGTTTGTGTTTACATAATTATAATTTATTGCTGTGAAGTTCAGTTCTCAAGACGCATCATCACAGGTACATTAACAGTGAGACCAGCGTGGCATCTCAGCTAATTTGTTGGCGTGAGGGACATTACACCCCTGACTGGTCATCTGCTCTCGGCGGTGGCTACACTGTTGTCTTCCACTGTGCACTAAAGCAGATCCTTCTTTGGTTATTACCGTGGTATAACCTTTTAAAATTGGTGATTCTCTTGGAAAGTTTCTCTGGAAAAAGACCTGTTGTATAGACACTCCCATCGTTCAGACTCCTGAATACTTCGTGTCCACGTGCCGTCCCCTCTCCACTATCGCCAACTGTCCTTTGCTTCTGGTAGGACAGGGGGAGACCGCTTTTCTGTGTAAACAGCACGTAGAGGAGCCCCATGGAATGTGGACCTAATCAGCCAATACTTGTTGAAGGGGAAGAAGAGAGCTGGGGTGCCACTCCAGGAAGGAAGATGGCAGTATTAATCAGGTATTGTATGCTTTGCTCTGGCACTTGGCCCGCCCACACCCTTCCTGTGTACCGTTTCGCTTTATTCTTGTAACTCTCCCAAGTAGGTACATTCTGCTTTAGAGACGAAGCCAAGGCTCGGATGCATTTAGCGTAGTCACGTGGTTACTCAACTGGCAGAACCAAGGTTATCAGATTGACCCTTGGTCCTGAACCTCCATCTCAGAGGTCACCGTGGTTGGGATCAAGGAGGAAGGCGGCAGGGCTGTGGCTCTGCTAGGGCAGAGGCGCCGTTCTCCGGGAGGAGGGAGGATTGCCATCTCAGTGAGCAGAAGAGGGGGAAGCCTCCCGCCACCAGAAGTGTGATTTTCTGTCCTAGGATAACTAAAAACAAAGGCGATTTGTCCTGCTTCATTACGGTAGTGTCACATCCAGAAAGCAGTTGATAGTCCCGAAGGGGGGACCGATGGAAGAAAGTGATGCCTGGCATCTCTAACTGTGAAAAGCTCAACAGGAGTTCACTTTGCACGAGTGCAGGCTTGTGTTGGCCTTCCTCCTTCTCGTATGAGGTTAAGGAAGGATAAGCATTTTTGCCTTGTTTCTCTACCAAGGAGGTAAAGTAGGCTCCTTCACCTTATCATGGTCCAGTAATCCAAGAGAAAGCAGAGGGAACTCCAGGGTCACAAATGACAGGCTGGCTCGTGTGTGGCTTTGCTCAGCTGGCAGTGGGTGACCCCCCCGCCCCCCACCGGGTTGTGTGAAGGAGTCTCCAGTTGTATCTGGGGCAAGTGAGAGAGAGCTGCCTCTTCTCCTCACGAATGAAGCCGACTAGCTGTAAGAGGGGACCTAGCCTGACATCAGACTAATGACTTTCCGTTATGTTTTTAGGCGGGACCCCTTCGCCTGCTGATTACACTTGCAGATTTTTTCCCGTTTTGTTTTTCCGTCTCCCCCTGTATGGCCAACATCTCTCTGCCGGTTTCACATTGTGCCCGGCCACATTCTGCCACCCCCCAGAGAACTGTCAGCTCTTGCTCTGTTCCCTCTAGAGCTCCTTTTTGGCCCTCGTACTCAGCCTTGCACTGTTGTTGCAAAGTCAACACATTTCCTTCTTAGGCCTTCACGTTATCTTTTAGCTCTGAGACTCCTAGATGAATGGAAACATGATCCAGAAAAATCTTTACCCTGGATCTTGGTCGGGTCTAAATCAGTGCTCACGTTCCCTTAAAAATGCCGAGATGACTTTCAGCTTTCAGACTGTAGCTTGCGGTATAGGACCGTTGTGTTCGGTGAATTACGAATTCGCTGGCAACCTACAAGTCACTGATGTCAGCCAGAGCTTATTAAAAATGAATTTTATTAAGTTCCATTGAGACCAACAGCCTGCTTTGCCTAGCTTTGCAGAAATATGTACAAAAGTGAACTTCAGCAGGTGGATTTGGGAACAGGCAGAGAGGAACACATACACTCTTGGCTTTCTTTGTGTTTCACCCTCCCGTTCCTTTGTGCTACCAGGATCGTCATGACAGCCTTATCTCTCAAATAAAGCCTGTTACCTCATCCCTAATTGCTTATCCAAAGGCAGGCGAGCTCTCATTTCTCCACATTAATAAATGACACCGAAGATCTGCATTGTTTGCACTGGCTCCCTCAGGTTCACCGGTGGGGGCCCCTGAGTGCATTAGGAAACCCTGTGCTTCTCCAGCGGCGGAAGGGAGGCGGTGCTCACCTCCTTCAGGAGCAGCATTTCGTTTGTGTACTTCTCGCCCCCGTTCATAGCCCTACTCCCCTGACGGAGGCCCCTTAGTGACCTACCTCGGTCAGCGCTTCTTTGGCTGCGGGTGCTCGCTGCCCTCCGGGGGGCGGGGGTGAAGTAAGAGTTGTCCTGGGGGGACCGGTGGCCCCTCCGATTTCAAAGCTCACCTTCTTGGCTACATACCGCTCAGCTTCCCTTAGAGGCCAAGAGCTTCCCGCAGCCTGTGAGCGGATGCCCGAGGCGTCCACCTCTCCCAGACCCCAGGTTGTCAGCTGGCGCCCTTGCTTCTCCTTTGTGAAGTCTTATGGGAAGTGGCCTTGCGGATTTTACAAGTGAAGAGTGAGGAGGGTGGGCTCGTGGCCATCCGGTTGTGAGTCCGTTCTGTGACTGCCCCGTGGAGTCGTGAGACTGCGTGGCCCCCCCCCCGGGACGACAGCACCTCTCTCGTTCCCACCTCACGATATCTCTTGTCATCGAAAGGAGCATTTTCATTCCTCCGAATTGTAAGCTTCTTTCCCTTTTCTTCTCCTCAGAATGAAATGGATGACGTGCCCTTCTTTGACATCCAGCTGCCTTACGAACTGGCAATCAACATATTTCAGTATCTGGACAGGAAAGACCTGGGAAGGTGTGCACAGGTAAGCAGCCACTAAACTGGTGTTCAAGGTTTACTTCCACGCGAGACAAAAGTATAGGAAGCTCCTGGGTAACAGAACGTGACTTCCCAGAACTGCAGACTTGAAAGAAGGAAGGAATCAAGTAGCCAGTCTGCTTGAAGGAAAGCAACCCTGAACCTGAGGCTTCTGCTCCACATCTCCAGTTGGTGTTTGTCTCTTTGTGACTGTCTGCTCAAGAGCTCTGTTCCCCCGCAGTCTCCGTAGGGTTGGCCTGTGGCAGTGTGCTCGTGACCGACGACTTTGTGCTCTGCTTCTCGAGCTAGCCTGAGCTGTTCATGTCCTCGCTGTTTTTAATGCAGAGATGCCGCCAGCCCTTGGTCAGATCAAGCCAGTCGTTGGGTTGGGAGCTGAGGGTCAGCCTGGGGACAAAACCGCGAAGTCGCGTTTTAGGCGTAGAGTCCAAATTGCCCTTTAAACACTAGAATCCCACTCAGTGAGGTGCGAGGCACCTGAGAACTGACACCCGCTGAGGGAATTGCAAATCGGTGTCCCCATCTCCTGCCTTCTGGGGCATACGCCCGTGGGGTGGCACGGTGGCAGATACCGTCCGGGCCACACTTCACTGTGTACGTGAATCACAGGGGATCTTGATAAGATGCAAATTCCAACTCAGGAGGTCCGGAGTGGGACTCATATTCTGCGTTCCGAACCAGGTTATGTCAGCGTGGCTTTGGCCACACTTGGAGAGGCAAAGGTTTATGCCATTAAATTGGGTCTCTTGTTCACCTCTTTTTGGCAAAGAGTATAATTTCTCCAAAGACAAATATATGATTGCTGACCATTTGGCTTTCATGGATAACTGTATTTCCCAGGAGAAAGAGTATCTGTTGTCCATAACTCCCAAAGAATTAATTTGTCTAATGGCTACCATTTCCTACCCCTGGATTCTAGACTGCATTTTACATACGTGTCTACACCTTTAAAAGAAAGAGCTAGGTAAAATGGAGTCGTACTAAAAATCCAGGGATGCCTGGCTGGCTCAGTTGGAAGAGAATGCAACTCTTGATCTCGGGGTTGTGAGTTCAAGCCCCACGTTAGGTGTAGAGATTACTGAAATAAATAAACTTTAAAAAATGTAAAAAACAAACAAACAAACAAAAAACCCCAAAGCACCAAGAACGTGGAGTTAAAAACATTACGGCAGCTTGAGAGGTATAAACTCTAGTGACCAGATTTAGACTCTGGAGGTTGCTACTCTGGCACTTCCGTGAAGTCACAGAAAATACAAGGCAATTTTAAAAGTTTCTGGCTTATGCTATTTTTTTATGAAGCAGTTTGCCTAATCAAAATTTTCTACCTAGATACGAATTTGAAAAAGTTTACAGGGTTCTTGACTGCCACACTATTACGTGGGGGTGTTCGCGACTATTTTTTTTTTTGATGCAGAGTCTGGAATCTTTAGGAATGATGGAAGGAATTATTCCAGGGCTAAAATTCACTAAATGAAAACGGACTGAAACGTAAACCATGCTCGGAGCCTATCAGTCGCATAAAGCAAGAGTACCTATATCATCATCTTCTTTCCCTTGGAAATTGGATTTGTTCTATTCTAACTTTACACTTTGGCCCTGTTCCCGAGAGTTGAAAACAAGGGTGTAGCTAAATGAGTCCAACTCCTGGATTTCAGCCTGATGCTGTTAGCCGAAGTCTTGGAACAGGGTCTAATAGCTAGCTGTTTTCCACAAAGTCCGCATTAGATGATAAAATCTTCACTCTTGATAGGGAGCTGCTGTTCAAGGAATCATTTCTTTTAACATTGCTTTTTGCTCCCCCGCTTTGTAGAGGGCCATGTGGCTTTCACGTCTGCTGCTGGTTTTCTCATCCAAAGAGTTTATCGGTGAAAGATAGGATCTGGTGGAAGAAGAGATCCCCCTTTTGGTACAAGGGGGCTGCGTTTCAGGAGAGATTCGTTATGCTGGTGAGATTATTGTGCAGGTGTGAACGGTTTCATTTGCAACACAGTGGTCCAATTGTCCACCAGAATTCTTCTCTCTTTGGCCAGTTGGATTTGTTTTTTGTTTTTCCTTTCAATCTAATTTTTAGAGCACAAGTATATGAATAGAAAAGATTCTTAAGCAGAACCCTTCCGGTGGCTCTGGTCTATGAAGCCAATAATTTTTTTTTTTTTTTTTTTTTTTTTTTAATAGTGCCTTTTCATGAAGGTGACCATGGGCGGCCAGTGATCTTTAGAATTGGCTTTGTTTTTTCGAGCATTAAAATACAACTGCAAAGTAATAAAGATGAGTAGCATTTTCATTTGTTTCTTGGGGCGTTTTTATTTTTGAAACTGGGAAAAAGTCCTTCTGTTGAGTGGAATGTCCTGCTGCTTTATGATTTGATTTTAGAGGGGGCTTGCTCTGTCTGTCCCTGTCTGTCTCTTTTCTCTTTTAATCGAGCCACCTTGGGATTTTAGTGAAATTGGGCCAGTTCTAGTGGAATTGGCACTGTGAACTATTTGTGTGCCCTTGGAGAAAACCTGTTTGCTTAGATCTGTATGCCAAATTGGTAACTGACTAACAGTAAGGAACCCAGATCGGGAAGGACTTGTTGAGATTTAATTATGCCACGAACTGTGCTGGAGAAGTGATTTTGCTTTGACTTTGTCTCCTTTCTGCATCCCCTCTTTTTCTGCTTTGTAGGCTTTGTGCTTCCAGAAAGAAAGTCCTGTGATCCTTGTATACCTTTGCTGCTGACCTTTCTAGCTCCTTGCTATCCATAGTTGTCCCTCGAGGGATTTAGTGTCCTTGTGGGAGTGTTCCATGCCGAAATGTCTTGAGAACAGTGTGACTTGTAGTAAACAAAGTTATGCACTGGGCGATTCATTGGACGGCTTTATCGTTTTGCTACTTATAATTTTATGGTTTTGTATGTGGGTGTGTGTGCATGCCCACAAGATCCCTGGCACTTTAAAAGATAATATTTTTAAATGGATAACAATTACAAAACTGAGTTCAAAGTTACAGAAAGTTTTTTTTTTTTTTATGGGAAGAGTAAGTCTGCTATTATATTACAATATGAATAATTCTGAGGAGTAACAGTTTTAGGATTTACTGACTTTCATTTTTAAAACTTTAAAAATAATCATAAATTCATGGGTAGTTGCAAAAGATAGTACGGAGAGGTCTTGTGTTCTCTTCCCCAGTTTCCTTTGTTGGCAATATCTTGCGTAACGACCTAGTCCTATCAAAGCCAGGAAACTGACCTCAGTACAGTCCACGGAGCTTACTCAGATTTCCACAGTTTTACGTACACTTGTGAGTGAATTTAGTTCTGTGCAGTTTTATCACAGGTGTGGTGGATTTGTGTGACCACACAGTAAAGGTATACAACATTCATCACAAGGATCTTTTGTGCTACCTTTTCTGGCCTGGCCACCCCTGCCACTCCCCATCCCTAACCCCTGGCAACCCTGATCTGTTTTCATCTCTATAATTTGGTCTTTTTTTTTAATTTTCATTTGTATCACATTTTATTTATGTATATTTGCTAAAGTAAAATTTTAGAAATCTAGCTGCATAGGTAACAATGTCACATTCTTCAAGTGAGACGTAGAAAAACGTGCATGAAGAGAACAGTAAAGGAACAAGGGAAGAGACGGAGGTTAACAGCTTAAGATGTATGATAAAATTGGTAAGCAAGAAGCAGGTGATACCAAAATAGATAAATTGGGAACTAAAGCCCACCACACTAGATAGATCACGATGTTTGAAGTTGTTAAGTAGGTTCTACACTCGAGACGGGGCTTGAACTCACAACCTTGAAATCAGGAGTAGCACACTCTACTGACTGAGCCGGCCAGGCACCCCCGATATTTCAGGCTTTAAGGAAAATGTGATCTCGTGATCTTCCCAGATATCCAAACAGAAGCACCTAAAATCTGGGGTTTTATGGCTAAAGATCTTCATGGAGTCTTTCAAGCTGGGAGTCCACAGCCAAGCGCTGCTAGACTGATTTTTCTTAGCAGAAATGATTCTGAAAACCGGTAACTGCTGGCAGGGTTCCTTTCGTCCTTAATAGTGGCCTTTGCCACTTGACTCCATCTCCCAGGGACACATGCCCCGGGCCCAGGCCCCCTCAGGGGTTTCCTTTTAATTCGCAGAGTTACCGTGGCTGCCTCCTTTAGCGGGGGTGACTGAAACACAGCAACTCTGGGAGAAGATGGGGAGCCGGCTGCAGGAAGAAGGGCAGGGTCTTGATAATTACTTGAACTGAGTCCTGGGGACTGAGTCCTGAGGCGCTTTCCACTGCTCACTTTATTTTGTGTGTGTTTGAAATTGTCCCTAATTGAAAAGTTTAAAAGAAGGGGGAAAAAAACCCAGAAAGCGAGAACTGGCATTTATAAGAAAGTCAGAGCCTCTTGAGGACAGTACATGCCAGAAGCTGGCCATTGAAAAGAAAAGCAATGCAGTTGTTTTTTTAAGTGTTGAATTTTTAAAAGTCGGACTTGTTTCTCCGTCTCTTTCAGTTATTTACCCCTTTAGTAAGCGCCCAGTTAAGCAACGTGTGTTCCAGATGGTGATGTGTGCTATGGAGAAACCTGTGCCCCCAGAGGTGGGGGCTGCCCTTGTAAGCAGCCAGGGAAGACTTCACAGGGAAGGTGACCTTTGGGCAAAGACCTGAACGAGGGAAGAAAGAAGCTGTGCAGGTCTCTGGCGGAGGCCCGTAGCAGGTGCAGAGGCCTTGAGGTGGCGCGCACCTGTTAGGGTAGAGGAACAGCAGGAAGGTCAGAGCCAGGAGGAGGTGGTAGAATAATGCCCCTTCCCCGAGATGTCCCCTTCCTAATCCTCAGAACCTATGAATATGTTACCTCGTCTGGTAACGGGCCTTTGCAGATGTGAGGAGGTTAAGGATCTTGGGATGGGATGGTTATCTTGGATGATCCAGGTGGGCTCCCTCCAGGAGGAAGGCTGGAGGTCAGAGAGAAGAGAAAATGGTGCGTTGTTGGCTGTGAAAATGGAGGAACAGACTACAAAGCTGAGGAATAGAAGGTGGAAAGAAGGAAACAGATATTTCCCCCAAAGCCTCCAGAAGAAATGGAGCCCTGCCTCCTACACTTTGACTTTGGACTTCTGGCCTCCAGAACCAAACAGAATAAATTTGTATTGTTTTTAGATACTAGGTTTGTGGTAATTTGTTAGAGCACCAACAGGAAACTAATAGGGGTGAAGGTATAATGAGCAGATGGGGATAAGAGAAGAAGAAATAGTCAAAATGTGAAAGGCACTTAAATCCGTCACAATAACTTGAACGTTTATTCGGAATGAGGCGGGAAGCCGTTAGAGTGCTTTGAGCAGAGTAGTTACAAGGTCTGACTTCCCTTCTGAGCGGGATCATCTCGGTTGCTGTGTGGAGACCGGACTTGAAGGGGGACAAGGATGCAGCAGGGAGACCCGTGAGTGAGCTACTCAAATAACCCAGACGAGAGAAGATGGTGGCTTGGAGCGCGTGGTACCAGTAGATGTGGGCAAAGTCGGGACTGCCAATGGCAATGGAAGGGGGAGAGAAAGAGGAGTTGGCCGGGACTCTGTTTATTTGGCCTAAACAACCACACGGACGAGATTGTGGTTACTGACCAGGGGGAGACCGTGAGATGACCAAGTTTTGGGGGAAGATCAGTAGTGAGATGTGAGGCTGGAGGGAGATAGGAACCGGGGAGCCGTGAGCGCATCATTGGCATTTAAGTCCAGGAAACTGGACGAGGTCATCAGGGAAGTGAGCGAAGGGGGTGGGGGATTCAGGGATTGAGCCCTGTCACGCCACAGTGGTGAGAGGCCAAGATGAGGCATTGGAGACGGCAGTCTCTGTGACGTGGGGAGGAACCCAGAGCACACGGTCCCCTGGAACCAAGGGATAACCTTTTCGAGGAGGAGACGGCGATCAGAGGGTTAAGTGCAACTGTTAGTCAAGCAAGAGGATGACTGAGAAGTAGCCATTGGATTGAGCACCTTGGAGGTCACTGGCAACCTTGACCAGAATCCGTGGCATGGTGCACACCGGGTGAATCTGGGGCTAGGGTGAGCAGGTTTGAGAGTGAATGGGGAAAAAGGAGATAAGGAAATTGAGAGAATGAGTGTATGTAGAACTGTCTGTGCAAGGTATATCTTCCCCAAATAGACTTGATTCGTGAACATGTGACTAGAACAATGATGCTTTTCCCCTTGTCATGGGCCTCACTGGTAACCCTAATCCAGGCAGAGTTAATAAAGCTAGTTTTTGAGCCAAGGGCTTGCTTGCTTTCTTTCTTTCTTTCTTTCTTTCTTTTTTTTTTTCTTTTTTTTTTTTTTTTTTTTTTTTGATGCTGTAATTCACAGTGGTGCTATAAAGCAAAATGCTGGAGACACTTTTATTAGCAAATTCTCACAGCTGAGGCTCACTCAGTGGGGCTTTTACTGGGCAGAGCCATTCCAGTCCTAGTGTATTAAAGACCATTAGGCCTTTGGAAAATTCAGGCTTATAAACTTGCAAGATTTAATTTAATGTAAGAAATTTAAACTATTAGCTTTCTTTTTGGTGAGAATCTTTAAAATTGTGAAAGTTTAGGTCTTACTATTTTGTTTTGCTTTTCCTTTCAGGATTAAAAGAAATTCTTAAAACCTGTCATTTTTGTGCTCCTTTAAAAGAAGAGAGAAAAAGCGCCCTCCCTTTACAGTTTGCCAAAGAAATTGTTGGCACGTTTCTGTGTTTAATACCTAACTGTAGGTATAGTCCTGATCCCTTTTTGGAAGGAACTCTCGCCTCTAGTTTTTGTAAATCCCTCAAAGAGATTACTGTTGGTTATCCAGGATTTAAACTTGGTCCTGAATATTACTTTCCACAGAATAAGCCCTGTGATCTAGGGGCTAGCAGTGGGAGTGATGTACCGAAACATCAACTTTGTGTTCTCCGTTTTTCATCCCAAAACCCTGTTATACAAATTTCAGGTCATGTTGTTTAAAGTGACTTGGCATTTTCTTTGAAGGGGAGAGAAAAACCTGTTTTCTGCTTCCGGTGCTTTTAAGGTCTCATGTATGGGGGACTTCTTGAAAGTCTCACTGAGAAAAAAGTTCCTCCATTTTAAAGTGGCTGAGAACTGTATGGTGTAGTAGATCTCATGAAAACTATTCCAGAATGTTTATTTTAACTGGTATCTTCTAGTTTGTAATCACTGAGCATCGGATTTGGGTTTTCTTCAAACGCTGCCGCTGATTCAGTGGCTCCATCTACTTAAAATAACGACAGGGGCGCCTGGATGGCTCAGTCGGTTAAGCGTCCGACTTCAGCTCAGGTCACAATCTCGCGGTCCGTGAGTTCGAGCCCCGCGTCGGGCTCTGGGCTGATGGCTCAGAGCCTGGAGCCTGTTTCCGATTCTGTGTCTCCCTCTCTCTCTGCCCCTCCCCCGTTCATGCTCTGTCTCTCTCTGTCTCAAAAATAAATAAACGTTAAAAAAATAAAATAAAATAACAACAAAGAACAAAATGTTCTGTAGCTAATTTTTGCACTAGAGAGTTAAAAACATTGTCCCACACTTGGTCCAGGCTTGGGATCCAACCTGACTGTAAAGGCAGAGACCAAAACCTTTCCCTGTAGCTTCCCCACCACAGGGGAGAAGTGTTCTGCAAAGGGGGTCTGTTTGGCAGGTGGAGAATTGCTGCTCCTTGTGGCCAGCACAGACCTTAATCAGGTCACCAGTAACCCATATTGGTGTTCTCTCCAGTGTCTTCTGCGGAGCACTAAAGCTTTCAGACTGTTCTTGCAGGAAGCGTTCAGGAGCCAAGTAAGTTTGAGGAACGCAGCGTATCCCATCCTTCTGAGAGAGCTCCAGCACGTGTCAGTTGGTTAAAAGCTCTCAGAAGTTCTTCAGCAAATAGCCCTGCTTAGTGTTGTTTAAACCAGTGTTCCCCAAACTCCTCTGACCATGGAATCCTTTAAAAAATTTTTTTCAATGCTTATTTTTGAGAGAGAGAGAGAGAGAGAGAATGAGTGGGGAAGGGGCAGAGAGAGAGGGAGACACAGAACCCGAAGTAGCTCCAGGCTCCGAGCTGTCAGCACAGAGCCCGGCGTGGGGCTCGAACCCACAGACTGTGAAATCATGACCTGAGCCGAAGTCGGACGCTCAACCGATTGAGCCACCCAGGCACCCCGGCCATGGAATCCTTTTTAAAAGTAACATTATTAACCCCCCTGAGGAGCTGTTGTTTTACCGAACATGCTTTGGAAAGTGCCAGTCTGTGCAATAATGCCTACCGTTTATATTCTGTCTCAGCTACTCTGAGACTTTTGTCCAGTTACATTTCATAGTTTTTACAACATTTTACATTTTATAATTTTTACCGAAAAGGCTCACGTATCCCCAGATCAGAGGGGAGCTGCCCTGTGTTTAGTTAGCACTTGCCGCCTTTGAGGACCCATTAGGGTTGCTGGCTGTTAGCCCTGATCTTCTACTCTATTTAACCCTGAATTCCAGAGGTCTGGTAGGGAGGTGATTCTGCTCTGGAACCATTTGAGTTGTGGCTTGGCTCCCTCATAGCTCACGTTGGTCCGTCCCTCTCTGCTCTTCGCGATTGCCCGGTGCGCAGACTCAACTCTGGCACAGACAGATGGACAGACATCGCTCGTGGCAGGGGCAGGCTCCGCTGTGGACCAAACACGCCCAAAATAAAACCGTGGTGTTCTGTCTCGTCAGAACTGGAGCTTCGGTGTTACAGAGTCGCTCTCCCATTCTTTATGGCCTGACCACTTGTGATCAGGTGAGGGTTGGTTTCCCTGATGCCCTCCTGGCTAAGGTGGAGAAGTGTGGGCTGACAGTGTGGGTAAGTGGATTTGTAACTGATGCTGTGGCCAGGCCTGGGGTGGGCTGCTTAATGGACCCATGTCAGCCTTGGTGGGGGGGAGGGCTATAGTGGTTTGCCATGGGCTCTGTCCTCAGCCCCATCCTGGTTAACTTTTTTTTTTTTTTGTAAATAAGACGCAAAGGCCCGCAGACCATATTTTGCAGAAGAGTGTGTATGGGAGAAGTAGCTAATGCAACAGATGACAGAATTGGGATTCAGGGATGCGCTAAAATGCTGGGAAGGGGGTGGGTACAGTGAGCTGGGGTTTAAAATGGGTTTTAAAATTATATTTAAAAAAAACATAGAGTGAAAGTAAGAGGTAGGGACTTTAATTGCCGTTTGTGTTTAAAAAAAACAAAAAACTCTGAAGAATGATGAACACCAAATTCAGATTACCCTTGAGGCAGGGGAGAGTATGTGCATCAGAAATGTACAGGACTTTATTATTTTTATTTATTTAAAAAATTTTTTTAATGTTTATTTATTTTTGAGAGAGACAGAGACAGAATGCAAGTGGGTTAGGGGCAGAGAGAGAGGGGGACACAGAAGCTGAAGCAGGCTCCAGGCTCTGAGCTATCAGCACAGAGCCCAACCCAGGGCTCGAACTCACGAGCTGTGAGATCATGACCTGAGCCGAAGTCGGATGCTCAACTGACTGAGCCACCCAAGTGCCCCGTGGGACTTTGAACTTATCAGTATCTTAAGTGGGATGGTGAGTCCACAGGTGTTTGTAGTATTTTTGTTGTTGTTTGCTTTAAATGCTTAATTAACTAAACAGACTCCAGAAGGTTTGGTGCACTGTGAGTTTAGTAGCCACGATGGTGTATTTACAAGTGAAGCAGCAAATGAGCGTCTGATAAAATCCTCCTGTTTGTGGCACTTGACAGCCCACATTTGGGATAGTGTTCCATCCTGAGTACCACATGTGAAGGGGGTTACTGTATATGCATAAATACTAGGGTACGTTCAGAGATCATGGGTACACGAACCAGTTTAGTCCTAGGGCAGTTAGTTGAAGAAATGGACGATAGTTACACCTACAAGATGACTAAGGGGAATCATGATGGTATCTTCAGCCTTTTGAAGAACTATCAGTGGAAGAAGGAATAGAGATTTCTTCAGAAAGGCAAAATTAGGGCCATGGGTGGAATCCCTTTACTAAGGAAAGGGAGGAAGTACTTCCTAATAGCCAGACTGCTTTGCGGTCGATCAGCCCGATGTGAGGGTCAGCTGTCTGCAGAAGCCTCTCCCCAACCAGGGCTGCCAGGAGGAGCCCTTCCTGGGGTGGGGAGTTGCCCCGGTTGGTCTCCGGGACCTCTCTTCTTCAGTTTCTAAACAATCGAACACTGGAGCCAGTGTGACCCCTGCTGCATCATGGTGTGGCACTTTGGTTCAGAAAAGTGATTGGAGCCTCGTAGTACTTTGTGCCACCTGGTCTAATTTCTGACGCTGTGCCTTCCACGCAGAGTGCCCGTGCCTAAAGGGAAGGTGACCTAGGTGACACGATTGTTTGTCACACCTAGAGCTTACATGCCCGCATACACAGCAAAAATGTAATCAAGGAAGCCAGAATTTCAGTGTGCCATCACAAGAATGTTCTGTGGGTCAGTGTCACTTTGACACTTTTAGTGTACTTTCAGTTGAATAAGGTGTCCTAAGGAATGTTTTTAATATAGTCTGCTCGAGATGGAAAATCAGAAATTTTGACACTGAAACAACCCGAGTTCTTGGATTCTGACTAATTTTTACTTATTTTTTTAAAATTATTTTTTAATGTCTGTCTTTTGAGAGACAGAGACCGTGTGAGTGGGGGAGGGGCAGACACACACACACACACACACACACACACACACACACACACATAAAATCTGAAGCAGGCCCCAGGCTCTGAGCTGTTGGCACAGAACCTGACGTGGGGCTCAAACTCGCGAACTGTGAGATTATGACCTGAGCCGAAGTCAGACACTTAATTAACTGACTGAGCCACCCAGGCGCCCCTCAGACTAACTTTTACTTCTAAGTTCTAGCCTCTTTCTGCTGCCGTGGAGCAAGTAGCACCCCACTATAGATTTAATAAAAGTTGGGGCGCCTGGGTGGCTCAGTCGGTTGAGCAGCCGACTTCAGCTCAGGTCATGATCTTGCGGTCCGTGAGTTCGAGCCCCGCGTCGGGCTCTGTGCTGACAGCTCAGAGCCTGGAGCCTGTTTCAGATTCTGTGTCTCCCTCTCTCTCTGACCCTCCCCCATTCATGCTCTGTCTCTCTCTGTCTCAAAAATAAATAAACGTTAAAAAAAAAATTTAGATTTAATAAAAGTTATTTGTAAAAATAAAAAGCTAATGGCTTCTTTAAAGTAACTGGAGCAGCGTAAGTTTACAATAAGGAGCTGTATCCTGTAGTGTTATCGGTGGTGACCTACTTAGTGTGTGACCTGTGTGTAAAGAATTACACTTGCACAACACTTGAACCCTTTGAGATGCATAACAGCTCTGTGGGTGGTGGGATATGGTGGCTCACATTTGGAGGATGAGAAAACCAAGGCCCCAAGGTCATAGTTTAGTGTTGTAAGAGACATTTTAAGGTGTCGGATTCCTCCCGACCACTGAGGAGGAAAGCGGTGCGGAAAAGCCTAGTGACCTTGTCACAGTCCCGCAGCTAGTTAGTGAAAGACTGGACACAAGAATCTGAGGTTTGGGGTTTTTTCACCCCAAGTGTAACTGGTTTTCTATTATATCTTGCTGCTCCTTGGATAATACAGGTGACCTTGAGCGCCTTCCTAAAAAGTTGATCAAATTTGTATTTATATCCCTATCACTTTAGGGCTCTTTAGGGACATCATTATGTAAAGGAACTCTTTTGTATAGTGCAGATTTATTTTGAATATAATGAATTCCCTTTAATTTTAAAGTGTTTGTTAATCTGAGAACTGCATGTGGTTTTTGTCCTTGACCCTAGTACCAGGATATAACCTTGATATTTGTGTGTTAAACTGACTCTGCATCCCTGAGACAAATCGCACAGGGTTATGACGTACTACCCTTCTTGTACATAGCTGGATTCAGATTGCTGGGGTTTTGTTGAAGATTTTTACGTATGTTCATCACATCAGGAATTATTGGTTTGTAGTTTTCTTGTGAGGTCTTTGTCTGGTTTGGATATCAGAGAAATACTAGCCTCGTAGAAGGTGTTGGGAAGTGTTCCCTCCTCTTTTGTTTTGTTTTTGGAAGAATTTGTGAATGATTGGTTAATTCATTAATCTTTTAAAACATTTGGTAAGAGTTAATTCTTTTAAAAGTTCTTTTAACTTAGTTTTAACCATTTTTAAAATTCTTTTCAAACATTTAGAATTTACCAGTGATGTCATCTAGGCTTGGACTTTGTGCTAAGTTGTTGTTGTTTTAATCACTAATGTAACCTCTTGTAAGTCTATGCAGATTTTCCATCCTCTCGAGTTAACTTCAGTACTTCGTGTCTTTTTCTAAGCATTTGCCTATAATCACCTAGTTTTGGCATATAAATTGTTCATAGTGTCCCTTTGTAATGCTTTTTGTTTTTGTGGTTGTCGATAGTGATGGCCCCTCTCCTTGGGTTTAGGAATTTGAGCCTTCTACACACCCACGCCCCCATTTGGTCAGTCTAGCTAAAGGTTTGTAAATTTTGGTGATCTTTGCAAGTAACCAGTTTTTACTTCATTTTCTTTTTGTTTCACTTATTTCTGTTGTAATTTGTGTGTGTGTAATTTTTTTTTAACGTTTATTTTTGAGAGAGTGAGCACAAGCCGGGAGGGGCAGAGAGAGAAGGGGACAGAGCACAGGATCCAAAGCAGGTTTTGTGCTGACAGCAGCGAGCCCGATGTGGGGCTCAAACTCCTGAACCGTGAGATCATGCTCGGAGCTGAAGTCGGATGCTCAACGAACTGAGCCACCCAGGCGCCCCGTTTCTGTTGTAATATTTATTTTCTTCTTGGGTTTAGTTTTCTTTTTCTCTAACCTAGCCTCTGTAAGGCTAGGTTATAGATTTTAGATTTTTTAAAATATGGGAATTTATAGCTATAAATTTTTCTCTAAGCACTGCCTTCACTGTGCCTCATAAGTTTTGAACGTTCTGTTACTTTCAGTCACTGCAGAGTATTTTCTAGTTTCTTCTGCAGTTTCTTCTTTGACACATTGGTTGTTTAGCATGTTAACATTTGTTAGTGTGTTGTTTAATTTCCACACATTTGTGAATTTCCCATATTTCCTCCTTTTATCAATTTCTGATTTTCACTCCACTGTGGTCAGAGAACATACTTTGTATAATTTTGGTTCTTTTGAATTTATTGAGATTTGTTTTATAGCCTAGTATATGGTCTATCCTGTAGAGTGTTCCATTGCACTTGAGAATAATGCTCAAATTGTTGTTGAGTAGAGTGTCCCATGGATGTCTCTTATGTCTAGTTGGTTTATAGTGTTGGGTTCTTCTATTTTCTTGTTGATAGATATTCTACTTATTCTATCTTTTATCGAAAGTGGGTATTGGAGTCCGATTATCCATTTCTTCAGTTTTTTCATTTTTTTGCTTGTGTTTGGGGGCTTTGTTGTTAGGAATATATGTTTACAATTGTTAGGTTTTTGTGATGGATTGACCCTCATTATAAAAATATCTTTTGTCGGGGCGCCTGGGTGGCGCAGTCGGTTAAGCGTCCGACTTCAGCCAGGTCACGATCTCGCGCTCCGTGAGTTCGAGCCCCGCGTCGGGCTCTGGGCTGATGGCTCGGAGCCTGGAGCCTGTTTCAAATTCTGTGTCTCCCTCTCTCTCTGCCCCTCCCCCGTTCATGCTCTGTCTCTCTCTATCCCCAAAATAAAAATAAAACGTTGAAAAAAAAAATATCTTTTGTCTCTAGTAATCATTTTTGTCTTAAAAGTTATTTTAAGTGGTATTGGTATATGCACTCTAGCTCTCTTTCAGGTACTGCTTACAAGTTATACCTTTTTCTATCCTTTTACTGTTTGTGTGTGTGGATCTAAAGTGTGTGTGTCTCAGGGCACCTGGTTGTCTCCGTTGTAGAGCATGTGACTCTTGATCTCGGGGTTGTGAGTTTGAGCCCCACGTTGGGTGCAGAGTTTAGTTTAAAAAAATGTATGGGGTCATCTGGGCAGCTCAGTCAGTTAAGTGTCCGACTCTTGATCTCAGCTCAGGTCTTGATCTCAGGGCTGTGAGTTCAAGCCCCACACTGGGAGTGAAGCCTACTTTAAAAAAAAAAAAAGTATGTAGTTATCTTGTAGTCAGCATATCCTTAGGTCATGTTTATTTATACCACCAATCTCTGTCTTTTGCTTGGAGTGCTTAGTCCATTTCCATTTAATATAATTATTGATAAGGAAGCATTTATATCTGCCATTTTGCTATTTGTTTTCTGTATGTCTTATGTCATTTTAGTTCCTCTTTCTCTTCATTACTGCCTCCTTTTGTGTTTAAGTAGACCTTTTTCTAGCATACTATTTTAATTCCTTTTATCTTTTGCTACTCTTTTTAAAGTTTTTTTTCTTAATGATTGCCCAGGGATTACAACTGACGTCTTAAAACAATCTAGTTTGTATTAATGCCAACTTACTTTCAATAGTATAGCAAAACTGCTACAATATAACTTCATTCCTTCTCCCTTCTTTAACTATTATTTCATACAAATTATGTCTTTATTGTTTTACTTTAGGCAGTTATCTTTTTTTTTTTTTTCCAACGTTTATTTATTTTTGGGACAGAGAGAGACAGAGCATGAACGGGGGAGGAGCAGAGAGAGAGGGAGACACAGAATCGGAAA
Source organism: Herpailurus yagouaroundi (assembly GCF_014898765.1). NCBI lineage: Eukaryota > Metazoa > Chordata > Mammalia > Carnivora > Felidae > Herpailurus > Herpailurus yagouaroundi. Next base: position 6,934,502 of record NW_024412422.1, on the reverse strand, counting down.
CAGGCTCCAGGCTCTGAGCCATCAGCCCAGAGCCCGATGCGGGGCTCGAACTCACGGACCGCGAGATCGTGACCTGCCTGAAGTCGGACGCTTAACCGACTGCGCCACCCAGGCGCCCCAGCAGTTATCTTTTTAATTAGATAAAAGAAAAGCATTGCAAGCAAAACTGTATTTATACTGTCTTTTATATTTACCCTTGTAATGACCTTTACTGGTTTACTTTCTTTATTTATGTGGGTTGAGTTCCTGTCTGGTGTCCTTGTATTTAGCCTAAAGGACTCCCTTGGTGTTTCTTGTAGGACAAGTACGTCTACTAGTGATGAATTATCTTATTTTATTTATCTTGGAATAATTTCTCTCTTATTTGGGGGGGTAGTTTTGCTAGATGCAGTTACTGGTTGGCAGTCTCTTCCTTTAGCACTTTGAATATGCCAGCCGACTGCTTTCTGACCTCCCTAATTTTTAATGAGAAGAACACACAATGTGTCTTTTTCTTTTGTTGCTTTTCAGTTTTCAACAATTTGACTATGATGTGTTTAGGTGTGCATCTCTTTGAGTTTATCCTTCATGGAGTTCAGTGAGCTGCTTTAGTGTGTGGATCAATGTTTTTCATCATGTTTGGAAAGTTTCTAGCCATTATTTCTTCAGATGTTCCTTCTACCCCTTTCTCCTTCCCTTATAGGACTCCGATAATGCCTTTGTTGATCCACTTGGATGGTATCCAGTAGGTCTCTGAGGTTCTGTTAATTTTGTTAATTTTGGGAAGGGGGGTTCTTTTGTCCTTTTTTTTTTTTTTCCTTAGACTGGATAGTCTTTTTTTTTTTTTTAAGTTTATTTATTCCGAAAGGGGGGGGG
>NW_024412422.1:6919001-6933547 GCF_014898765.1 Herpailurus yagouaroundi | reverse complement strand
TTTTTTTTTTTTTAATTTTTTTTTCAACGTTTATTTATTTTTGGGACGGAGAGAGACAGAGCATGAACGGGGGAGGGGCAGAGAGAGAGGGAGACACAGAATCGGAAACAGGCTCCAGGCTCTGAGCCATCAGCCCAGAGCCCGACGCGGGGCTCGAACTCACGGACCGCGAGATCGTGACCTGGCTGAAGTCGGACGCTTAACCGACTGCGCCACCCAGGCGCCCCTAGACTGGATAATCTTAATTGACCTTGAGTTTGCTGATTATTCTGTTAGCTCAAATCCGTTGAGCCCCTCTATTGAATTTTTTATTTCAGTTACTGTGCTTTTTGACTTTAAAACTTGTGTTTTTTTAAAGTTTCTTTATCACTGTTTTCTACTTGGTGAAATATTGTGCTTATAACTTTTATTTTTCTAGACCTGCTCTCCTTTAGTATTTTGAACATATTTATAATAGCTGACTTAAAGTCTTAGTTTAATAAGTCCAAAGTCTGGACTTGCTCAGGCTGCTTTTTCTTTCCACATATGGCTCATTCTTTACTGTTTCTTTGCATGTGTCTACATTTTGTGTTTAAAAAATTGACTTTTAAAACGTGACAACTCCTTTAAAATGTGATTCACTCTCTTCTGGAGAGTTAGTTTTTGTTGTTTGTTATTGCTGCTATTTTTTAGTGACTTTTCTGGACTAATACTCTGGTTTGTATTTTTTATCATGTGTGACCACTGAAATCTCTGCTCATTTAGCTGAGTGGTTAGTGATTGGACAGAGGTTTCCTTAAATATGTTGAAGCAATAAATCTCCCATCTTTTGCTGAGTTGCTTTCTGTATGTTGGGGCATGCTTTCATTGTGCCAGCGGTTCACAACTCTGTTTTAGCCTTCACATCATGCTGTGCAAAGCTTCAAGTTTAGCCAGAGTGAGAGATCAGGGCCTTCTGATCCCTTTTCTGGGTGCACACACAGTCCTATACAGGTGCATGACACTGACTCCCAGAAATCTGTGGGAGCCTTTCAAAGCCCCTTAGGGACATCCCATTCCCCAGGTTTCCCTTTTAAGTTTTAGGTCAACTCTTTGTAGCCCCAGGGTGGTAATGGTACCTCAGGCAGCCACAACCTTAAACAGTTCTCCCTTACTGTTTGGGACAAATGCACTGGAGATAAGGCAGAGGAAGCTTTGAGTCAGGTCAGATAAAGACAAGCCTCCAGAAGAGAGCTTTCCAGCAGGTTGTCACACAGGTCAAATCGTGACCATTCCCTGGGGATGGCATTTTGGGCACCTGTGAAGCCATCTGGCCCCTTTGGTGTCTTCCAGGCTGCTGGTTTTCACAGCTACCATAGTTGCGAGGCTGTTGTTTTTCAAGGTTACCGTGGAGCTACCTGTGGTGCCGGCAGAGGACGATGGGATTAGTGCAAGTTAAAACAACATGGAGGTAGTTGCCCTTACCAAGATGAAAACATTTTTCTTGAATAAATGCTCCTCGGAATGTTGAAAGTCTTTAGTTAATTTCCAGAGTTCTGAAAAAGTTGATTTTGACAACTTTTGGCAGTATTCTTGTTGCTTGAATGTAGGAGCAGATTTTTGGAGTTCTTTATTCTGCCATCCTAAAAGTGAACTACCTATTGGTACTTCTTCAAACGAGGAATCCTAATGAGACACATGCTGTGTGCACTCTCGCCTACTTTGTCTCGTGTTCTCTCTTCTGTCTGTGTATTCTACGTCTTGAAGTGGCCCCAAGGGAGTGTTCAGGAGCACAGGTTACTGTAAACCAGTGGCCATGACCTTCACTTTATTAGAAATGAGTCTCAACCTTTAGATGGGCGGCAAGTGTTAAGCACTTGACCCCACAGACTCAAGATCATGTTGATTTGCTGGATCATTCTCTCATCTTGCCAACAGAGTCCACCTTTTGTGCAACTTTGTACGGTATCCTGTGAAGAAGTAACTGCTTTGTCCCCTGAGTTAGGTTTGGAGGACAGAATACTAATAGCAAAAATGGCCATTTCCTCTGGATACTGTTGGGATTTGAAATTCAGTCCAGACAGAACATTAATTTCTCTCTATCAGACGTTATGGTCCTGGTGAACAGCTTGAGTTTTGTGTAAAATTTTTTTTTTAGTCTATCCACTTGAAGTCTAAGTTTTTCTACATAATATAAATTTGAATTTCTCGTATGACCAGAAGTGTTGAGTTATGGATATTGATTTTCTTACAGCCTTTTATTTCAGAGACAGTCAGTCTCCACTTGTATAAGAAGAAATATAAAAAAAAAAAAAAAAAAAAGAAAGAAAGAAAGAAGGAAAAGAAAGAAAGAAAAGGAAAGAAACACAAGTGCCCATTGGTAAAAGGAAAGTGAAGACATTCCGGTCTGAAAAACTGTACAGTTGCAGTTTACATTTTTTGCTGTTTATGTATTTGTGTATTTTCTCCTTACATGTTATATAATAATTTCCTTACATGTTATATAATAATTTAACCAAGGCATCTAACATGTGGTATGAAATGATAGAACAACAGTTTGGAAATCTCGAAAAATAAAACTGGAAACGTTTGCTTGTATTTCTTTTCCACCTCAGAATGTTTTGTTAATGAGACGTTTTATACTGCCATAAACTCGGGGTAATAATAAAGGTGTTGATTGATTTTTGGATGGCGAGGGGCTTCTCTAATTGCAGAATTCGGCATTTGTGTCACTTGTGCCGTTTTAGGTGAGCAAGACGTGGAAGGTGATTGCCGAAGACGAAGTGCTTTGGTACCGGCTGTGCCGGCAGGAAGGGCACCTTCCCGAGAGCAGCATCTCTGATTACTCGTGCTGGAAGCTCATCTTCCAAGAGTGCCGAGCCAAGGAACACATGTTAAGAACCAACTGGAAGGTAGGCGGTGGCCAATCTCGTTACCTGTACTGAAGAATAGCCGGCAAGGACGCGGGAATCCAGGCCCCGGATTAACCCCGCAGGCCCTCCGATTACGGCCTGAGGCCAACTAACTGCCAAAAGCAAAGAGGAGTGCGGTGAGCATCCTGTCGGCTGCCGGTGGTTCGTTGCCCGTTTTGCTCGCCGTTAGGGTATCTGCCCCCCTTTGCAACCGTGCTGTTGGGGAGCATCCTGTTGTCTAGGAGAGGAGGGGTGAGGTTGGGGTGCCGCCCCCTCCCCTCTGATGGCTCGTGCTCAGTGCAGTCCCCTTTCACTTTCACCGACCCTGACCCCTAACGCATCAACAAAGCAAAAGCACCACCTGAATACGAAAGCAGTGCCGCAAATGTGATTTCCAGTGACTGCGAGGGAGGTTGTTAAATGTCTCTGAGTCCTGTCTTCTCTCCCCTCACATAACCCACTGGCTTGCTTCCATAGCATTTATCACTTCAAAATCTCTACAGAAATATTAGATCACAGCTAAGAATTTGCACGGTGCTGTGTTTCTGTAGGAAATCTCTGTCAAGAACGGCGTTACGTAAAGCTGTTCGAGGCCTGACAAGACCACAGTGCGGTGGCGGCCCTCCTTCCTACCTGGTAGCTGGAGACGCCCTCGTAGGGCAGCGGTGGAACCACACCTACTGCCTCCACTCCTGTAAAGGTCGATCCTAACGGACTTTGAGATCACAGGCTTTTGCTCATTACTGACGGTGACCCGTTGCCTGTGTGCGGGTCCGTCCTCGGTCACCTCATAACCTCATTAGTGACCGATGCTCTTGGTCTGGGTAAACGCACAGTTTCTAGTCAAGCGAATAGGAGCAGTGTTTCTCAACCTCGCATTGGGGCCAGACAACTCCTTTGGTGGGGGCTGCCCTGTGTGCGTGGTAGCATGTTGAGCAGCTTCCTTAACCTCTACCCAGTGGGTACCAATAGCATCCTCCGCCTACCCCACGTCGTGACAGCCACAGATGGCTTCAGGCGTGTCAGATGTCCCTTGGGGCGGGGGCACAATGGCCCCCGGCTGAGAACTGCCTTTCCAAGGGGAACGAGCATAGGTGTCCTTTCATAGGCTGTTAAGACACCTCTGAGTAAAAAGCACCCTGGCCCCGCAGCTGTGTGCTCACCAGATGATAGCCTCGTGTGGAGACCCCTCCCCACCCAGCCTTCTTGCCCATGTGCTTGGCTGGGCCTGCGTGAGGGAAGTCGGTGAGAGGCAGCTGTGAGGGTTTGACAGAGCTGCTTAGACGAGCTGGGCCCGAGCCTGGCAGGAAGGGCTGGAATTGAAGGAGAGCTGGTGAGTTAGCTTGAACTGGGGCCTTTCCCTCCGGGAAGGAGGGATATTTTGACTTGTGCACGTGGGTGCTGCAATGGTCTGTGTACATCGGCTCGAATTCTGAGCCGTCAGACCCTGAGAGAGCGCAGCCGCTAAGTTTTCTGCTTCCTCTTTGGTGGTGGAGAAAGCCCCAGAGGGAGGCAGGTACCTCCTCATCCGCTGGAGGTGGCAGCAGTGAAGGTGTCCGGAGCCCTGCCTCCAGGCATCTGGCCCTCCATGACTGCTGCAAGTCACATACAGTTGACTGGAACGTCTAGTTGTCTTTAGCAAGTATAAAGCCATTTGGTTAGCGCTTGATAAATGAGTTAGTGGACTGGAGTCAGATGGCTCAGCCCCTTTCCTGGCCCTGTTAACAGTGAGGACTACGAAAGTGAAATGTGAAATGGGGAATCCTGCCCTGACTGTGATGGTGGGATGCTTACTGTGATTCTAGAGAGAAAGCTCCATCAAAACATGAAAGGTGGTGTTAGAGCAAGTTGCTTTCCTTCGGATGCTCCCGTTTTCCCCTCTCTAAAGTGGGGGCTGATGGTAGCCCGCTCATAGGGTAGTGGCAAGGATGACTGTTTAATGCTCCTCCCGTACAGCCTGGCCTGTGGCCAGCATGATGATCTTTGTACAAGTGACTCAAAAGTCAGCAGAGTCCATATGGTGGAAAACCCATCTGCTACCTGCCGCCTAGTCTCAGGAACCACACGTGTCCTGGGCTTTAGGGTTCCCTTTAAAAATACCAATTCCACGAACCTCTGACCTTGTGGTCTTCTTCCTTTCCCCATACTGACTTTTGTCTCTGTGTATACTCTCTCATCGTATCCTCTGAGTGTTCGTAAGGGCTGTTGGCACGTAAAACACCCTTAAATACCTTCTGTCCTTGGAACTGCGCTTTCGAAACAGACTTTGTGTTTCTTCAGATACGTGCCCCCGCCAGCCTAGTGGAGCGCACACCTTGCCTTTCTAGCCTGTAACCCCCCTGAGCGCGGGAGCAGCGTCTCCCATGGCCGTGCCCCCGGGTTCACGGTCTTCTTGTGTGGGGTAACTCGTAAATGTTAATACCTTAGCAGATTAGCTGTCCTCGTGGTCCTTTGGAACGCCCCGGTGACTTTGAGCACAATACCCGTGGTAAGACACGGCCGTGGAGTGTAGCTGAGCGCGGAGTGCTGCCGTTGGGGTGTCCCGAGAGTACGACCAACTGCATCCCCCTTCTCCTTATGCAGAATCGCAAAGGTGCCGTGAGCGAACTGGAGCACGTTCCCGATGCGGTTTTGTGTGACGTGCATTCCCATGACGGCGTTGTCATTGCCGGGTAAGCAAAAACCTTTTTTCACATAGTAATTAACTCTTCATCTTAAGGTCTTTCGTTTCTCACGCGCCACCCTCTGAGTCCCAGTGCCGCGATCTTCCCCTGAGAGCGTGTACCTTCCCGCCTCAGCCCGGGTTTGAGACGGACACTCTCCATGATTCTGCCGTCTGGGATCGGAGTCTGAAGTTGGTGGTGAGAAGCGCGCGGTGTAGCCTAGAGCTACAGTCCATTTGTCTCCATGTGTCTTTCCTGGCTTTTAAATCACTCTTGTGGTGTGTTAGGTTAGATTTTCATTAAGGCAAACCATCAGTATTTTATGAAGACATAAAAAAGTCAAGCAAGAATGATACGTGTTGGCACAAACAGAGCCCACTCTTACTCTTGTTCTGAGGCCGTTAGGAGGAAGGGCCGAGGCCACACATAATCTTCCTGCCAGTGTGTATCTGCTGCTTAACTTGTCCTGAAATAGGCTTTTTAGTTATCTCCATCACGAAGAAATTGAATTTTAGCTTCTGTAAATTCCAGTGGCTTCTGTCCCAAAAACCCCTTTCGTGAATTCTTCCTGTTTGACTATAGAAATGTGAAACAGTTTGTGTATTTCTTTAATGTACAGTGAGGAGACCTATTTCATCTTTGGATTGAGAAGCAATCTTGACAGATCTCATGTTTTTCACTCGTACGTGGATCTTGAGAAGCTTAACAGAAGACCATGGGGGAGGGGAAGGGGAAAAAAATAGTTACAGAGAGGGAGGGAGGCAAACCATCGGAGACTCTTAAATACAGAGAACAAACTGAGGGTTGATGGGGGTTGGGGGAGAGGGGAAAGTGGGTGAGGGCACTTGTTGGGATGAGCACTGGGTGTTGTATGTAAGCCAATTTGACAATACATTATATTTAAAAACTAACAAATTTTCAGGAAAAAAATGAATAAACATTAAAAAAAAAAGCCGTCTTGAATTACAGTCTCAAATTGTATACTTAACATTTGAAGTGGAGACCAGAATACTTAAAACCCTGAGTCTGGATTAGATTTGGGGTGAGTCCCCTAGGAGAGGTTTCTACTTGGAGGAAACCAAAAACAAACCTTGGCCTGAACAGCTTGGTAGTAGGTAGTCTTTTTCTTTAAAGAGGACGCTTTCGGGGCGCCTGGGTGGCGCAGTCGGTTAAGGGTCTGACTTCAGCCAGGTCACGATCTCGTGGTCCGTGAGTTCGAGCCCCACGTCAGGCTCTGGGCTGATGGCTCAGAGCCTGGAGCCTGTTTCCGATTCTGTGTCTCTCTCTCCCTCTGCCCCTCCCCCGTTCATGCTCTGTCTCTCTCTGTCCCAAAAATAAATAAAAAACGTTGAAAAAAAAATTTTAAAAAATAAATAAATAAATAAAATAAAGAGGATGCTTTCCTTTTTTTTTTTTTCCCATTCTTAATGTTTATTTATTTATTTACTTTTGAAAGATAGGGGGCAAGCAGGGGAGGGGCAGAGACCAAGGGAGACACAAAGTCCAGAGCAGGCTCCAGGCTCTGAGCTGTCAGCAGAAAGCCAGATGTGGTGCTTGAACTCACAAACTGTGAGATCATGACCTGAGCCAAAGTCAGACGCTTAACTGACTGAGCCACCCAGGTGCCCCAAGAAGACTCGATCCTTAAGCATTCCTCGAAGGACACCATTTGAGTTGAAACTCCAAACAGGTAAATGTTCCATGATCTGCGGGGCCTAAAAAAAGTATGTTTGCTTTAAACAAGATCTGCTCAGGAGGAACACTTTTCCTTAGCTTTTGTTTTGCTGGCCACAATTTAGAGGTTAATGCCCTTGCTGTAAATGCCGTAGAACTACTGTTTTTAGAAAGATGAGTGGACCACAAATACGAAAGTGTGGCTTTTGGCTTCTGTCTCTCGTTGCTAAAATGTGGGCCTAAGAGCTCATGCTTCATATGGTCCTTTCTGCCCACAAATTCTAAGACTCCATGGTAACTTGGAAAGGACCTCTGTCCTTCTAGCTTAAAGGGGTCTCCTGGTGTGTCAGGAGGCCTTTGAGGACAGAATATTGAGTTTGGAATGGGAGTCATAGAAGAAATTATGGCTAAAGGGGACTTGAATCTCAGAAGCCAAGTGTGAATTGATCTGGACATGGACCTCACAAGGGCAGGCTGGCCACGAGTCCAGAGGCCAGCCCTTTCTTTCCTGCCTGTCCGTTCCCCTGAGGGCTTCTCCACGTTACAGATGATGCCGGTGCAACGCAAAGCAGTGGCAGAGTTTGGTGGGTCGATAGGATGAAGCAGGACCTGTGGGTCAGAGAGGCTCCTCCCGACTCCTCTTCCTAAGAGAACCTTGCGTTTACGACCTGGCATTGGGTACTTTGGTCTTGCTTGTGCGTCGAGCATCTTGTGTTTATCATTAAAATTTTATCTGGTGGTTACGATGCTTGTTTTCTGGGTCGGTTCTTGGATCCCTTTTCATTTGAGACAGCGGTGTTTGTGGTTACCTCATTCCCAATCAATGTCGTATTCGCCCAGCTTTGTGCAGCCTGTGCATCTCCAAGGACTTGCCTGCAGAGACGCCACTTCGCCATCTCTTTCCCCCGTCCTTAGCCTGTGTTTCTCTGATTTTGCTTCTTTTCCTTTCTCTCCCTTTGATCATAGGCAGAATTTGTTCGGGGGCTTAAGTTTTGTGCACCTACAGCTAAACCGAAATCTGTTCAGTTTGTTTCATATAGTAGACAGCAAGGGCTGTTACGAAACCTCCTGCTTCTTCCCGTCATCGTTTTCAAGCCTCTGTGTAAAAGTTCCTGCTTTGGAGTCACATTGCTAAGGCCTAGAGTAATTTGCATTACAATTAGCCTTGCAGGTGACCCCATCTTGGGTCTGCCTCGCTCTGCCTCACTCAGAACCAGAGTAACCTTCAAATACTCTTTCACTCAAACCCGCCCAAGACCCATACCTCAAATGAGCAGGACCTGGCCGACGCCTCCTCCCTCAGACTTGTCTTCCAGCACAGCAGGCAGATGTTATTCTTAGGGCTTTTGGTCTTTTGCTCTTTTTTCCATGAGTCTTGGCTTCCCTTACTATCTCACAGATGGTAATTTCAAGTTACCTTTTCCTGATGTTCTGAGCCCTTTGAAATTGGTTTCCAACCTACCTTTCTAATGATTACTCTCCTGAGGGTAACTTTGGCTTTTCCCACGGTGCCTCAGTTGCCCCTGGCCATGTCTTCTTTATTTTTTGACATTGAGATATAAATCATCCACCATAAAATGTACCCTTTTAGGTTGCAGAAGTCAGTAATTTCTAGTATATTCACAAGGCTGTGTAACCTTCTGCCACTGTCTCATCCAGAACATTTTCATCACCCTAAAAAGAACCCAGTCCCCATTCTTTAAGGCCCAACTCAAGCCTTCTCTCCTCCCATGGGCATCTCTAGCCCCCTGGCCTATTAACCCCACCCCAATATCTGCCCACCTCCTGACTCCTGGGGAAGTGACTGTCTGCAGCTTCTAGCACAGCTTTGCCTTGACATTTTTGTTTTCTGCTGTGGCTTTACTTTGAAATAATTCACAGCCTTGTATTTTCTGTGCGGTTAATTTGTAAGAATTTTTTTTTTTTTTTTTTTTTTTTTAGTTTATTTGAGAGCAGGGTGAGGCGGAGATAGAATTCCAAGCAGGCTCCACACTGTCAACGCAAAACCCGTCAAAACCCGTCGTGGTGCTCGAACTTACATACCATGAGGTCATGACCTGAGCCAAAACCAGGAGTCGGACACTTAAATGACTAAGCCACCCAGGTGTCCCTGTAAGCATCTTTTTTAAAACTAGGGGTGGCATGTGATATTTGATTAACTGCCCCAAAGTGCTTGTACATCATTTTGTCCGAAAGAAGTACTACAATTTAATATACGGACCCCCATCCCACCTTATACCGCATGTTACATGGTAAACTGGAGAAATCCCTAATTTCTCTGGTCTGTTGTTTGATTTCTTAGCCTTTTCAAGAAACTTGGAATCATGTAGTTTTAAACCTGGAAGGAGCTGTCGAGGAAACTGTTTCAAAGCACGCTCGTTTTGTGTGGCTGACTGAGGCTGAGGGGTGTGGCGAGCCAGGACTGGCGTGTGCGTGCATGGCCGCTCTGCCGTTCGTCTGCAGTGTCCACGTGGAGAGCCGGGCGCCAGGGCTCCCTTCTCGAGTCCTCATTTGCTACTATGATGGCCCGTACTACCAATCTTGTTTAAAAATTATAAAACACGTGCTTATTAAGAGCCTTTAAATTCCATAGAAGTGTGTGGAATAAAGAATGACACGTCCCTAGCCTCGTTTTCCTAGGCTAGAGTCCCATTTGTGGAATTGGTGGATTTAGAGGAATAAATTTTCACATTTTCCAGATTAAGAAATTATTTTTAAAATATTTTTTGTATTTTTTTTATTGAATAGAGACTGAGACTGTGCGAGCGGGGGAGGGGCAGAGAGAGAGGGAGAGAGAATCCCAAGCCGGCTCTGCGCCAGCGGCTCGAGGGCTCGGACCCATGAAGCTGCGAGATCATAACCTGAGCCAAAACCGAGAGTGGGACGTGTAACCGACTGAGCCACCCAGGTGCCCCAAGAAACTACTTTTGAAATGCCCCGATGACCCTCAACTTCTTTCCAGTCTAATTTTTTGCTTTGAAGTCTCCAAACCGTCCCTCAAGCCTGCCCTCCTGAATACACCTCCCTCGTTTGTGTCTGTGCATAAGTAACGAGCAGACACGTTCACGTCTTAACTTCCTGCAGCATGGCTTCATCCCTGCCCTTCCACCGAGCCACACGCTGTCACAGGTCGCCGGCGGTCTTTTCTTGGCCCATCCCCTCCCGTGAGGTGGCCGTGTTGGGTCTTGTTGGCTGTATCCCTCTTAACGTGCTGGAGGTGGTGCATCGAGTGCGTGTGGACCCTCAGAGCCTTACACCGGGCCCGGCACCCGAGAACCTTGGAGGAAAGTGTACGGAATGAAAACTCCCTGCTTCTGGGACCCTGTGCTTTCTGTGCTTCCTGACCGCATCTTCCGTACCTTACTGCCTGGGCTCCTGTCGCCGCCTTTCTTGCCTTTCTGTGGTCTTCTTTGGCCGCTTAGCAGTGGTGTGCAGCATCCCGGAAAGCACCTGCAGCCGTTGTTTTCTTTGCTGATTGGAAAACTAGAAGTTCCTTCGCCTGTGACTGAGTTAGTCAGACACAACCTATACCTTGTTCTTCCAGCTAAAACTTGTTTCTTTTTTTTTTTAATAAATTTTTAAAAAATGTTTATTTTTGAGAGACAGAGTGTGAGCAGGGCGGGGTGGGGGTGGGGCGCAGAGAGAGAGGGAGACACAGACTCTGAGGCAGGCTCCAGGCTCTCAGCACAGAGCCCGACGCGGGGCTTGAACTCCGAACTGCGAGATCATGACCTGAGCCGAAGTCGGATGCTTAACCCAGGCGCCCCACCCATTTCTTTAACCTGAGGAGAAATTTGTGTTCAGAAGCCAGCAATCTCCACGCAGTAAACCACCTGTCTGTCCGAGTTCATCCTCCGGCTGTGTTTCCTCTGTGATGGGGATGGGGTACGACTCCTGAAACTGAGGTTTCGTGTGTGCTTTCTCTTGTATTTAGAAGAAGAGATGTGATCTGGACGGTTTGTGGATTATCTGCGATTAGAAAGTGTGGCATTTGTGTTTCTTTTGGTGATGACAGCTCTGGGAATTTTAAAATGTTTCTCAAGTTCTGCGGATCAGAGATGAGCCTAGGGGAACATCCCTGGCCTGTTTTGTGATGCTTCCACTGTTCTTCGTGTCCCCAGTTGCACTCTGGAAGGGAAGAGCGTTGAAAACAGAGGACCTCACGAGTTGAGAGAGGCCCCGTTGTAAACCTGAGCTGTAGGTCTAGGTGTGATGGGCCAGAAGGAGATTGGCTCTACCGCCACCTAGTGAAGGAGAGAACCCCAGGAACGACGCGCAGGACACTGTCAGCCTGGGGCTCGCCGGGGGCCTTGTGCGCCGCCCCCCCATGAGGCTGTTAGCTCCCCAGACGCTTTTGTCAGATGCCCGGGTGTACGGTGGTGTCTTGAAACAAACTCCCTCCTCACTGTTACTCACGATTCGCAAGCCAGAAGCGTTGCGGTTTGCCGAAGAGCATGCTTCCCCATCCCTGTTCGAGGACCTTTTCCTCCCCGTTTGGTTGAACCGATATGAAGCCCCCTCTCTGTGTCGCGGTTTTTCTCAACACTCGTTAATGTTTTCCTGCCCTGTCCTCTGCTGATGTGATCTGTCTTTTTAGCGTACGGTCTCTGTCCGTACTGGAAGGAACAGTGACGGCGTCTCAGTGTCTCTGATCCGTGATCCGCGATCGGTGCCTCTGCCAAGAGTGGTTGGAGGGGCGAACTAGCATTTGGCGTGGCAAAATACCAGCACTCTTCCTTCCTGAAGATGTTGCTGTCCCCTGTGGTCTCGTTTTCATCCACCCCTGTTCCCTGTGAGGCCAGAGTGCCCGAGCAGACGTGTGACCAGAGTGCCAGCACCTGTCTGTAGCAGCCAAGTGACTTGTGGCTGTGGCTCCGGCTTCTGCCTTTAGTAGCTCCGTATGTCCGCACGACCCGGACACCAGGGCTTCCAGGCTTCTGCGGGGGGTGGGGGTGGGGGGGGTGGGGAAGCTGAGCTTTGAGCTTCCAGTTTCTATATGTAAAATAGAACGTCTGACTGTCTGGTGCAGTTTGCACTTGCAGTGCAATTGTCTCATTATTTCTAATTAAGAACTACAGGAAGATAGTGATTCAAATGCAGTCCCACATCTAAGGGAACTTGAAATACCCTGCTTTTAGGCCCTCTTCCTCCACTTTTTCCCAGTAATTAAAAAAGTGCCCTTTGGTTGACCATGTACCATACCACAAATGGCTTTCCTCTGAAATCGTGTGTGTGCCCCATTTTAAAAATATATTCTACCCAGGAGCTAAAGACGACAAAGACGGGATTTAATACTCGGCTAGCTTCAAGTGAATGTATAAAAAACAGGTAATACCTGTGGATTGCTTTGAGACTTTTGAGATAACATGCCTTGTAAGTAGAGACCGGTGATAAAGGTGTGTTAGATAAATGTCCCCTCGCTTATACTTAGTAAGGACATGCTTTTTATCTTTCTCCTTCTTAAGGAACTTTTTCTCTTGACAGTTTTCCTTTCAACCTTGGTTTACATAGATTTTGTGCTGCGACTCATTATGACATTGGACTGTTTCCCATAAGGAATTCGATCATTATCCGTTAGGGACCTCTTTTTTAAAAATACTTCTAAATTTATTTATTTTCTGCTGTGAGGTATACATGCTCTTCTGGTAAATAAGTCTGAGGTAAGGTATTGATAAGAGACTGGAGAAGAGCATTACATTTATTATATCCTTAATGAAGGAGCTCCAGAATATCCTTAATAAATACTGGTGAACTCATGACTGCATTTATCCATCTCTGGTTCTCCAAGGAATAATGGGAAGGGCCACAGCTACAATAACTCTGCATAACCATCATTGACTCTGACTCTATTGATTGTGATTAACCAAGATGTATGGAAAACAGTTTTAAGTGTGTAGAGCATGTATCTCGTAAGGTCCATTAAGATGTTCATTATTTTTCAATTGATGCGTCTTAAGCTGCACTTGATGTCTACAGTAGTGCTTTTCCACGGAAAGACTGCACTGTGGGATTGAGTTCATTTTGTTAATTGCATAATCCAATACAGTCATGTTTCATAGAAAACAGTAAATACTCTTGATCTCATTGATTTGTACTCTTTGGTTATTACTAAATAAACTATGGGGCATGAGAATAGTCCTTAAAGCTTCTACAGGTTAAGGGAAAAAATGTTTCCTGAAATGTGGGACCTCTGCCAAATTGCTTTGTAGGCTTTAAACCACTTCTACCTTCTGAGTTTAAGTCGGTAGATTGATTCATTCAACATTTACTAAGCACGTATGAATACTCCAGACACCTCCCTTGCTCCCCGGCTGGCAAGGGACACGGCCCAGGCGGCCACAGAGCAACCAGGGAGACGCGAGGGGAGGCCGAGAGCAGGGCGCCCGCCATAGTACACTGGGGAGAGGCACCTCGTCCGGGCCTGGAGTCAGGCCGGCTTTCTGCTGGGACGTGACTTCTCAGCCGAGTCTGGAAGGATGAGTGGGAGCTGGCGGGTAGAGTTTTGTCTGAGGCAGGGATGCGAATGAGTTCCCTACGTGCTGCCACTCCTCAGTCCCACACCTGCGATGGGCATTAGTCATCCATCGCAGCATTTGTGATGGCGTTCAGCTTCAGGATCCTTCTCCACACCGGGCTGTAGGCAGCCGCTACCAGCTTCCCGGATTTGACACACAAATGCAAACATTTGCATTCCTGGCCTGAGGCCTCGTAGCAAGGCTCCTTTTGGCTGCCACGAGTATTGACCAGAAGAGAACCGTGACTTCGCTTTGGGGATGGTTGTATGCGTGTGGCTCTGTCGAGGGTGCGGTTCTGTCAGCCGTTCTGTACGTCCTCCCACGTCCCCCGTGGAGCGTGTGTGGGAGGCTCCACTGCGCCCACCCGGCCTCACGCTCCTTGCCAGCACAGGGAGTCTTTTTGTTGGCTGCCTCCCTTCCGGTTAGAGATGGTGGTGGCATTGGTGGCTTAGGTTCAGGAGCTGTATCCTGCAAGCCTGAGTCCCAATACTGAAAACGATAAAGGACATATGTTGCACTTGAGTGGGGATGGTTCTGGAAAGCCGTATTTGTTTGAAGACACTGTCCTGTGAGGAGGCAGCCTGGCTCGTTGGCTAAGCAGCAGTTGGAGAATAGCCTGGGACCTGTTTTGATCCCAGCTGTGCCACTAAAATGTTTTTTGTGACCTTGGGTGAGTCACTTAACCTTACTTACAGCATTCTTAAATCAAAACGACCCCCCCCCCTTGTGATGAAGAGCCTGGGGGAAAAAGTGTTTTTAGCAAATAAGTACAGGCACCTGGAAGCAGTGTAAACACCCCCTTTCCTCTCTGCTGCCCCCCCCCC
>NW_024412422.1:6917882-6918901 GCF_014898765.1 Herpailurus yagouaroundi | reverse complement strand
GTTTTTTTTTTTAACTGCACAGCATTTCTTCTTTTCTTTCGGGTCTCTTAGTCCAAATGAGTAGTCCGTTTGGTGGAAACTTACTAGTTAATGGAAGCTCTTCGGTGGTAAATCATCGAAAATTGGCAATTGCTCTGGCGAGCGGAGGTTGAGAGAGGCTCTATTCCCATTCTTTCAACAAAAAATCAGCTGTGGTCTCTGACCTATTTATTTGGAGGTAACCTTGCCAAGCGTAAAAGAGATTGAGAGAGCATACAGTGTCACTGGTCCGTGCCATGGGCTGGGACATCCTCCCTTATTTTGAAAAGCCTTCTTTCTCCTTCAGTTTTTCTTTAGTGCTCTTACATCAGCTAATATACTAGTTGCAGTTGTACTTTGCACAGACACTAATTAGAGAGCCATCAACATTGGGGTCCAAAGGCTTACCGACAATGCAACTGTCATAGTGGCGTCTTAATTGGTTGAGTGTAATTGTCATTAGGCAGCGATAAAGACATCTGGAGCTCTGGAGAAAAATCAGCTTTTTTTCCTGCCTCCCTTCGATATCTGTTCTTGCTTCTGCTGGCCAATGCTGTTAAGCACTTTTAGATCACATTTAGGGCTTGGTCCATTTCCCTCTGCTCCAACCGGTGTTGGACCCTCATGAAGCTGTCTGTTTCTTGAGCACGAGTTCGTTAGCATGGAGTCTGATCTCCTTGGCTGTGGCTGCTTGCACTTGCATTAGATTCTAGAGCCTGGCTCTGAGTCATCCCCCAGCACCTCCTGAAATGGTATTTATTCTCTGTTCGTTCTGCTCAAAAAGGAGACATACGGTCTTTTATATTTTGCAGCAAAACATTTATGCTATTGGGGCACCTGGGTGGTGCAGTCGATCGTCCAACTCTTGTTTTTGGCTCAGGTCATGATCTCAGGGTCATGGGATTGAGCCCTCTTTGGGCTCTGAGATGGCTGGAGCCTGCTTAAGATTGATATATTCTCTCTCTCTCTCTCTCTCTCTCTCTCTCTCTCTCTCTCTCTCT
>NW_024412422.1:6874378-6917782 GCF_014898765.1 Herpailurus yagouaroundi | reverse complement strand
GCTCACATGCTCTCTCTGAAATTAAAATTAAATTATAAAAAGAAAAAAACATTGATCTATTCTCATGCTCTTTGGACATGAAGAATGAAGTTGATTTAAATGGATATCTATGAAAATGTTCTTCTTTACCAAAATAATTTAGCTTATCCTGTGTTTTTATAGATACTTTAATCAGTTTGGAAGTAAATGCAGGGAATTTAATACCTATTAGTGTGTGTGTTCTGAGTGTCTCACTGACCATCAGCAGAAGGTGGGCAGTAGGAGTAGAAGGAGGTGCCACTCAAACCAGTCAGGTTGTTCCTTGTGGACACCCTCTTTCAGTCACTGTTTACTGTTACCCGTGTGTAAGCCACTGTGATGGAGATAACAGCATTGATATCTCGCCTTCTCAGGGACTTGACAGTGAAGTTGAGACCTGGAATGTAACTGTGAATGCCGTTTCTTCAGGTACAGGGCGTGCTAGTTGAGTCAGAAAAGGCTTCCTGGGGGAGGAGGGCATCTGCTGGACACTGAGGGGTTGGTAGGCTTGGGCTAGGTCAGGGGTTCTCCATGTTGCCTAAACATTGGAAACACTGATGGCCTGGTTCCACTCCGAGAGAGTTTGATTTTAACTGGTCTGTGTGTGCTTCAGGCATCAGGAGTTTGGAAAGCATCCCAGGTGATTCTTGTGTTCAGCCAGCACTGGGACCTCCCCCCCCCCCCCCCCCGGGCTGGGTTGTCAGGAGGGAGAACACCCCAGAAAAGTGCACAGTTGAACAGAGATGCAGAGGCAAGAGTATGTGGAAGCCAGGAATGGCGGACTTGGCTGGAGGCTGGTTCATGCTAAGGAAGAGCAGAATAGGAGACTGGGTGGAAGCTAGTTTGGGGAGGGTTCTCTGTGCGAGGCCCAGTGATGAAGCCGTCAAGGCCTGAGGAGCTAGTGAGCTTCCTCAGTGTCCAGTGCTATTCTGGCCTGACTCTTCTAGTTGTTGGACTCACAGCTGTGAGTAAGGTCCAGCCCCTGCCCTGAGAAGCAGGCTTGTAGGTTCTTGGGGAGATGAGCAGACACACACACACACACACACGCACGCACGTACACACACTCACACTTGCCATGAGAAAAAAGTCTAGGTTGCTGTCATCTGGGCTAGATCACGGGGGGACTTGGGCTAGTGTGGAGGTGAAGGGAGGGAGGGAGAATGAGTATTCATGTCATCAAGTACTTTTGAGAGCTTGGCTTGTGCAGGGTTGACTTTGGGGGAGGCTCAAACTAAGGGGCTGTGAGGTGCCGAGAGGTTTGGACCGGAGTGGCATCCCTGGGAAGGGAAGGGAGAGGACGTGGCCCCTGAACGCAGAGGGCAGTGTGTGGTGGGCGGCAGAGAGGGTATGGAGGAGCTGCCTGGTTTTGCACCAGTGATGGGACTAGTGTGGTCACCGAGGAAAGGAAGGAGTTTAGCAACAGGCTGGTTTGTGGGAAACTGAAGCCTTTCAAGGAGCACATGCATTTAATTCTAGACACATGGCATGTCAGGGTGAGTGGGACATTTTTTGTGGAGGACAGGCCCATCAGGACCCTCCACGTATTAATAGAGTGCTCTTGGTGGGGCCCTGCGTGCCCTCCCTCTCCTCCTCCCGGGAGCTGAGCGGGGGCATCCGGTTGTATTTCCCAGCTTGCTGCTGGGTGTGGTCCAGCAGTTTTTCATGGTTTTGTGGTTTTGCCTCCAAACTATATGTGTAAAGGGACCTTGGGGCTGGAGCTCAGGCCACTGAAACGCTCTCCTGTGGCCCCTGGTGGGGTGCACCTGTGAGACTGTGGGTGTGGGCCAGCGTACTGGTCGCCAATGGACAGGAAGCACACCTCCCAAGCACACCTCGCCCTGAAAGCCCTTCGTTCTCTGACTACCACGTTCCCTTTCCGTGTCTCCCAGTCCCCGTCTCTGTACTTCTGGGGGCGTCACCACCCTTCTCTCTTTTCTTTTTTTTAATCTTTATTAATGTTTATTTATTATTGAGAGACAGAGCATGAGCAGGGGAAGGGCAGAGAGAGAGGGAGACACAGAATCCGAAGCAGGCTCCAAGCTGTCAGCACAGAGCCCGACGCGGGGCTCGAACCCACAAACCACGAGATCATGACTTGAACCAAAGTCGGACGTTTAACCAACTGAGCCACCCGTGTGCCCCGCCCTTCTGTCTTTTCTGAAATGGCTCCTAACTTCCACATGGAATGTAACCTGGAGAATCTCATCATGCACAGTCTAGACAGTCAAACACGTTATCTCTGTTGAGTGTCGCGATAGCTAAGCGAGTGGCCTCTGTCCAGGGAACGCCGGAGTTGTTGTCAGGGATGTCGTGGTGAGCCTGGTAGATCTGGCACAGTGGTGTGTGTTCTTGTGTAGGGTTCCTCATTAGGAGGGGTGATTTGGAATACTGCCCGGAAGACCTGGGAGCCAGCGGCCGTGCTTTGGCTGCGGGGATATCAATATCCGCCCTTGCTTGCTTATCGCCAGGCTTAACGACACTCGTGGAGTGAACGTTCCTATTTACTGGAGGATCAGTGGTCCTGCAGAGGTCCCTGAGTCCGATTTTAGAAAGCACGTCTCTCCTGTTGGCCCTTTACACCACACGTACACTCCCCAGGCACTGTCCTGCAGGAGGAGAACCGGATCTCCAACGGAGGGACTTTGTGTGACAGAATCACCTTTGAATTACATGATAGGTGTGTTTACTGTCAGTAGTTTGAGGGAAATCCTGCTACGTTCAGTAAACGAAGCACTCCTCTATCAGAGTGTTCTTAGTTTGTTTATTGAGAAATCTCCCATGAGAAATTGATCTGTAACGACTTCACAGATCTATCATGTGATTTCAGTAGTTAAGTAAATCTCAGAGATTGTCTTGTTTGAGTGTTTATACTTTTAATGTCAGATCCAAGAAACCCTGAAGGACCTACGGCCTCAAGAGGACTGAACCTGCTTAAACTTGCCTGCCTGTCTTTGTGTTTGCGGGGGTGCATCATTAGACTCTTAAAGCATTTCTAACACACCTCCTCACAGTCGCCGTACATGATGAATCGAACCCTCTGTGGCAGATGTAAGGAACTTGGTGTAAATACCTCGATGGCAGGCACACCACCTCATCTGGTCATTCTATTATCCTCGTATCTGTGGGGCCTGATGTCTGAGCAGCTTCTGGCCCTGCCTTGGCTTTGATGGAGAGAGTCATTTGTTGGAGTGGCAGTAGTAATAGGAGAGAGTGAGTGCTCCTGTTTTCTAAGTGGGCAAAACCGGGGAGCGTCATGCATTCGGGCAAGAGCTTTTCATGAGAAAGCAGCATTGTCTGGCTGCTAAAGGCAAGATTTAATTGTTTCAGCAAATCAATTAGTCTTTGGGGACTTTAATCAGTCAAATCTGATGCATGGATGAGGCATTAGAAAGCTCGAGCCTGTAAGACCATTAGTCCTTAGCATCTCTCTGTCTTGAGTGTATATGTGTAAACAAACACTGGGACTTCTACAAATTCCTGCTAGCCATCCCTTTGCTGGGAGAATGCAGGGTAGCAGACTCGTTACGATAGCGTAAAGGAGATCTCGACACCCAGTGTCGTAGTGTGGCGTTCTCATTGAACCGTCACCATTGTGCTGTGAGAACACGAACCGTGTTGACAGCCTTCTGTCGTCTGCTTGACATTTTCTCCTTCCTGTTGGAGTCACTCGTCTAAACAACGTGGCAGCAGTGGTTCTACACCGACCAGATCCTCTTCCTCTGTTGTTTTAAGGCTCTCCCCATTTCCCCCACCACAGCCCTGCTCTCCAGTCCCCATTTGGACCCAGGTGTGCCCTTCTTTTCCAGATATACATCAGGGGACGTAAGGGTGTGGGACACCCGCACCTGGGACTACACAGCCCCTTTCCTGGACTCAGAGTATGAGGAGGACGAGCCTGGAATGCAGCCATATGTCTCCTTTGTGAGGATAAACAGCTCGCTGGCGGTAGCGGCTTATGAGGATGGTAAGTAACCGCAACCCTCCTCCCTATTAAGGAAAAAAAAAAAGCTTTACAAAAATTAAGCAGCTGTGGCCGGCTCCCCCCTGTAATCCCTGCATACATACACGTGGGCACACACACATGTGCACACACATACACCCACTCTTTGGCTTTATGTGAAGAAGTTGGCCAATAACCGTCCATGCATTAGTAGGCAGTGGAGCACAGCACCCAGTAAGACTGGTGTTTAATTCCTACTGGAGCTGGTAGACTGGGTTTCTGTGCCAGACACGAGGCTGGCCAAGCCATCTTAAGCAAATAGCTTGTTTGGTATAAAATATTAAATATACTTGGCCTACTTTTCCTTCAGTCTCTGCTCAGTCCAAAGGGAACAGGGAAAGGGAGGGATAGACAGATAATCTATTGACAAATATGGAAATAGAAAAATAAAAGTCAGTGCCTACCTTTTCCTGGCACTTCCATACCATACAAGATAATTTACGGTGATCTGTGGTCTCTCTGGGATTGATAGAATCCTTTTGTGTACAAACAACTGTGGATCTACAGAACTAGCTAGGAAAAGTCTAAAATTATATGCACCTGAGTCATGAAACACTGGTCAGTTTTGTAGCTAACAGGAATAATGATTTCGAGGGCCATGGCATCCGCGTTCCTGCCTTCCATTATGTGTGAATTTGGAATCTCTAAGCTCTGTTTCCCCACTTGCCTGAAAGGTGAACCACAAAATATTTTGGAATGTTAGTGTTCATGTTGTGGCACTATGGCAAATCTTCAGAGTCAGTGGTTGGCTCAGGGACAAAACTATAGTAAAGTAGCTCATGGGCAATTTTAGATTCGTATGTCGTTTAAAAAATAGGGCTGAAGTCTTGAAAATATTTTCGATGTATTACTTTAACAACATGAACTCTGTTCTTTCAGTTTGACATTAGTAGACACCATTGGTAGATTTTTTTCAGCCTCAAGAAATTCAGCTAAGCTGTTTCTGTAGTATGTAGTATGTCCTCTATGTTTACTGAGATCCTGGATAGATAACAGAAGATGAGCTTGAGTGTGTTTGGTACTTTCCAAATTACCAATGAAGTTTTTTGTGTGTGTGGTTTAATTTTTTAAATTTTATTTATTTATTTTTTTTTTTATTTTTTTTTTTCTTCAACGTTTATTTATTTTTGGGACAGAGAGAGACAGAGCATGAACGGGGGAGGGGCAGAGAGAGAGAGAGAGGGAGACACAGAATCGGAAACAGGCTCCAGGCTCTGAGCCACCAGCCCAGAGCCCGATGCGGGGCTCGAACTCCCGGACCGCGAGATCGTGACCTGGGTGAAGTCGGACGCTTAACCGACTGCGCCACCCAGGCGCCCCTATTTATTTATTTTTAAATTTACATCCAAATTAGCTAGTATATAGTGCAACAATGATTTCAGGAGTAGATTCCTTAATGCCCCTTACCCATTTAACCCATCCTCCCTCCCACAACCCCTCCAGCAACCCTCAGTTTGTTCTCCATATTTATGAGTCTCTTCTGTTTTGTCCCCCTCCCTGTTTTTATATTATTTTTGTTTCCCTTCCCTTGTGTTCATCTGTTCTGTGTCTTAAAGTGCTCCTATGAGTGAAGTCATATGATATTTGTCTTTCTCTGACTGACTAATTTCACTTAGCATAATACCCTCCAGTTCCATCCACGTAGTTGCAAATGGCAAGATTTCATTCTTTTTGATTGCCGAGTAATACTCCTTTGTATATATGTACCACATCTTCTTTATCCATTCATCCATCAGTGGACATTTGGGCTCTTTCCATACGTTGGCTATTGTTGAAAGTGCTGCTCTAAACATGGGGGTGCATGTGTCCCTTCGAAACAGCACACCTGTATCCCGTGGATAAATGCCTAGTAGTGCACTTGCTGGGTTGTAGGGCAGTTCTGTTTTTAGTTTTCTGAGGAACCTCCATACTGTTTACCAGAGTGGCTGCACCAGCTTGCATTCCTAGAGGGCTTTTTAAATACAAGTATGCAAAGGTTGTAGTATAGTTAGAATCCTACAGTTTTAGAATCCTCTCCTAGCCACCACCCCCCCGCCACGTGCATACATGTACACCCACATTTTTCTTCAGACAGGGAAATGGGGGTCCAGAGAGGCCAATTGAGTGATTTGCTTGAGTGTATCTAGAAGTGTGAATATGTGTCCCAGGCCATGCCAGGGTTGTAGTGCACTATTTATGTAATCTGAAACACAGATGCCTGGAGGAATATGGGCACCTGATTGATTTCCACCCCCACGTTTCCTATCTTGTGAGCTTGAACATACAGCTTGAGGAGATAGGCACGCGGGCTCCTGGTTTTGCGTCACTGGTGACAATTGTGTTTGTCCCCCTCTTCCCTGTTGCCGCACAGAAACATTGGGGAGCCACAAAGGTAGGACAGAGAGACTACTTCCTTTGGCAAATAATGGCCAAAATGTATTTTTAAAACTTGATTTTAAAAAATACAGTTAAAATTCAAACAGAGCAAAAGTATAAAATGAAAAGAAAGTGTATCCAAAGAGAAGCTGACGTGTTCCATCCTGCCCCCCGTCTCTGTTCCTTTCACGTTTTACTCAGAGGTCCTATGCGATGTGCTTTTCTGCACCTTGCTTTTATTTTATTTTATTTTATTTTATTTTATTTTATTTTATTTTATTTTTTTAATAACATAATGACACATCTTGGTATGCTTCCACATTGGCACTTATAGGTAAACTTTTTCATCCTGTGTACTATGGCATGAAGTGGCTGTATTTATAATTTATTTATTAGAGCCCTTAATGACACACACTTGGATTGTTTATTTTTGTTATTAAAAACAGCGCTGCAAGCAATATCCTCTAACAAATATCACGATGGACTCGTGCGAGTCCAGCTATGGGGTAAATTACTAGTCATTACCGGGTTGGAGGCTACAGATGCTTTATGTTTTGATAAATACTACCAAATTGCCCTCCAAAAAGGTTCAACCAGTTAATGGTCGCACCAAATAGATGAGAGTGACGGCTTCCTCATGCTGGTCTGATGGGTGGAAATGGCATTTCCCCGTTGTCTTTGTCTGCCTTCATGTGAATGCAGTGAATTTCATTGTCTTCCTTTTTCCCTATTTTTCTGCAAATGGCTTGTTCCTCCTGTCTGCTCCCATTTTTCTCTGGGTTCTCTTTTCTGGTTGGAAAGAAAGGGATAAGGATGTAGTCCTTGCCATGCCTACTTCAAGTATATTTTTTCAGCTCGTCAGTTTTTCTTCGGTGGACCTTATTTATGGTTTATTTTTCAAGATGGTAGTTGTACATGTGTATAATTCTAATTTTTTGAGAGAGAACGTGTGTGCAAGCGGGGGGGAGGGGCAGAGGTGGGGAGATAGAGAATCCCGAGTAGGCTCCATGCCCAGCACAGTACCTGACGCGGGACTCGATCTCTCAAACTGTGGAATCGTGACCTGAGTCGAAATCAAGAGCCGGACTCTTTAACCGACTGAGCCACCCAGGCACCCCCTAATTTAATTTTTTAATCCATAAATGAAGTGGGTTTCATTTTGTAATTTAACGTCTTTGAATAAGTACTACATTTTGGGGGACATAAGATGAAACAACTATAAACAGTTACACGTTGAGAAGTCTTGCTTTTACCTATTTTGTCTACTCCGTTCTAAAGCAACCATATATTTTAGGATTTTGTCTGTCCTTCCAGTATTTCAGCATTGTAAATATAAGCAAATATGAATATTCCTATTCTCCCCCCCCTTTTTTTTTTTAATTTTTTTAAATGTTTATTTTTGAGAGAGAGAGTGAGAGTAGGGGAGGGGCAAACAGAGGGAGACACAGAATCCGAAACAGGCTCCGGGCTCTGAACTGTCAGCACAGAGCCCAACGTAGGGCTTGAACTCAGGAACCGCCAGATCATGACCTGAGCCGAAGTCGGATGCTCAACCTACTGAGCCCTTCAAGCGGCCCATTCTCCCCCTTTTTCTTAAATGAAAGCTCACATATTACTTTGTCTTATTCCACACCTTGGCTTTTTTTCACTTAATGACCTGTCTTGAAAGCTTGTCCATGTCTGTATATAGAAAAACAGCTTCCTCTTTTTTTCATACCTGCACAGTATTCGATACGTACAAGGACCTTGGTTCACTGACACTGTCCGTTATTGAGGAACTGTTGTGTTGTTGCTGACCTTCTGCCATTACAGCATTTTAATGAAAGACCCTGCCTATAAGACCGTTCATGTACATGCAGGAAGGGTAGTTTCCTATAAAATTGACGAATCAAAGGGGAAATGCAAATGGGGTTTATACAGTGTTGCTCTGTCACTAGCAAGGTATGTAGGTATGCCTGTTTCCTCACAGTTTTTTTTTTTTTTTTTTAATGTTTATTTATTTTGGAGACAGAGTGAGAGCGGGGAAGGGGCAGAGAAAGAGGGAGACACAGAATCTGAAACGGGCTCCAGGCCCTGAGCTATTTGTTAGCACAGAGCCTGATGGGCTCGAACCCATGAACCACGAGATCATGACCTGAGCCGAAGTCGGACGCTCAATGACTGAGCCACCGAGGCGCCCCTATTTCCTCACAGTTTTGCCAGCAAGATGTGTTTCAGACATCTAGGTATTTGTTGGTTTGATAGATCAGAAATGGTATCCAAGGGCACCTGGCTGGCTCAGTCGGTGGAGCGTGTGTGTGACTTTTGATCTCGAGATTGTGAGTTCCAGCCCCATGTTGGGTGTAGAGATAACTGAAAAATAAAATCTAAAAAAAAAAAAAAAAAAAAAAAAATGGTACCCAAATGTAGTTTCAGTTTACATCTCTTAGCCTAAGAATTTTTTTCATCTTTGTACCTGTTACTTGTACCTCTTTCTAATAAGCTGGGGCTTATTTTTCATGCTTGAATTTTGGCCAATATAGAGTTCATCCTGGGACCGTATAAAATATGAATCTGAGAATTTTTTTTCTGGAATCTCTTAGTAGAAAGCCCATCCCTACCTACTCACTGGTTTGAGGTGCTGCCTTTATATGTTTTTAGGTGTGAGATTCTCTTAGTACCCAGGTCTGTTTCTGGATGTTATGCTCTGTTCCTGTTGGTCTGTCTAGTTGTTTTACTTTTACACCTTCACGTTTGTCTTTCTCAGTTTCCTGGCATGCTTGGGGGGCGGTCAACCCTACTCTAAGGTCAGATTCAATCTATAGTACTTCCATCGTTTATGTTGAAATCTTTGGTTGGTCTCAAATTCATGTTGGTATAAGGACTCTTTCTTTGGTGAGAACTCTTATGTGTTCATTTCCCTCTCACTCTGAGCTGGTTTTACCAGTCTGATTGGGATTTAACTATTCATGGGCTACACAACTCTTTCGTTTTTTTCCCAGACCTCAGGTGGCATTGTCTTTGGTCTCACTTCAGTTTAACAGATTGACACTGTGGTATTTATACCAACATATTCATGAGTAGCTACTTCTGGGCAAAGACAGATTGAAATAATCAAATGCACATTTTGATACTGTTCCTTTCCAGGAGCCACAAACAGGCACTTCTTAGGCAAAACACGGTGAAAAGGCAATGTACCTTGTGGGGTCTGCTGTGTAGTATTTGCAACTGCCATGCAAAAGAGAAGAATAAGATGATAGGATGAGTTCATGAACTTCAGCACCCTTGGCTGTGCCGAAGGGAGGCTCTTAGCCACTGAGGCCCTGTTGATGGTCTACACACGTATTCTCCACGGAAGGGGTCTGATCCAGAGGGGAGATGGAAGCTGCTTTGGGTGCAAGGGAGTCGTCCCTACATCCTTTTCAGCCTCCTCGCCCTGCGGGAACACTGTACACCCACCTGGGGTGTTGAGATTTGGCAAGGTGATCCACAGTTGTGATTTTGTGAATTCCAACCCACTGGCCTCATATTTCTTCTGCCTTGTTTCCGATTGTCAGCACTGGCCATCCTCCAGTTTGATTTTACCACTAATTGTGTTGCACGTTACCGTACCGAAATGAATCAAATCAAAATGCTTTTCCTGGAGCATTAGATAAAGCAGGCGAAGGTTCTGAGTAATGAGCAGATGCTGCTAATGCGGGGACAGTGGGGACCTTGCCAGGACTCCATCTGCTCCATGCTTGCCTGCCTCTGGCCCCGAGCCACAGCACGAGGGAAGGCGGTGTACTCGAAACCCGCTCCCCGTTCACAGAGTTTGTCTTGAAAACTCACTGTTGGGTGAGAAATGAGATGGCACCCTTCGTAGGTGCAAAGAAGTTCTCGTCTGGCCCCCTGAGTGGACAGGAGAGACACGGCCCGGTGGGTATTAGCTAGCGTGTGGAAGCCGGGCCGGGATAGCCAACAGTCGTCCTGTGCCACCGTCCGGCAAGGCGGAGTGGCTTCTCCACTCGTGCGGCACTCCCAGCACAATTGTCGCAACACACACATGCTTCGTTGTCCCAGGGCTGGGGTGACTGTCATTTCTCACTTCCTGGCATAGGAACAATGGATGGGAGTGGGTCTCTCCAGGCCTCGGTAGGACCGTGTTTTAGTTAGGCGGCTTTGATGGAGACTGGGTGCTTTTTAAGCTTTGCTTATAATTGTATGTTTAACAAAAAAATGAATTCTTTGGTTTGCTTATGTGTCTTGTGTGTATGTTGATGGTGACATTTGAATATAATGACATAACTTGTGACTATAGTAACATACAATTACGGCCCCGCCTCCCCCCCCCAATCAAGATAGAAGTTTTAGAAGTGGAACATTAACATGTCAGAGCATCGCTTGGGAGGTGGCTCAGACACCTGGCTGTGGATTATGGAGGATTTTTTTTTTTTTTTTTTTTTTTTGCCAAGGCCTTTCTTTGCTGTTCATTTTTCTCTTCAGTTTCAGTAACTAGTTTTTGTTTGAAACCTCTGCCTACCCTTGGGTCTAGGAGTCTTCCTCAGATATTTGACAAAACAAAATGCAACCACTTTCTGACAGCCCCCCAAATACTGGGTATAGTGCTTTTAAAAGATAGGAGACCTTGATAGACATGAACAATGAACAGTAGGAACGCTCACATTGTCAAGTTCCTCGGAGCGGAATTAAACCCTGAAATGCAGAGTTCTGAACTGAGGTCATTCTTTTCAGTGTTGAGGGAGTATTTCTGGGGGAGATTGAACTTGAAAGTGGACTGCCATCTGGCATGGGCTGGAGTGCTACATTGTGTTTTCATAGACATGCCATAGGGACTGTGCATATGCAGGACGTTTTTGAATAAAAAAAAACTTCGGGGGCTCCTGGGTGGCTCAGTCAGTAAAGCACCCAACTCTTTCTTTCTTTCTTTTTTTTTTTTTTTAACTTCATGTTTACTTATTTTTGGGAGACAGAGAGGGCGAATGAGAACAAATGGGGGAGGGGCACAGAGAGAGGGAGACACAGAAACCCAAGCAGGCTCCAGGCTCTGAGCTGTCAGCCCAGAGTCCAACGCGGGGGTTGAACTCACAAACCGCAAGATCATGACCTGAGCCAAAGTTGGACGCTTGACCGACTGAGCCATCAGGTGCCCCTAAAACATTCAACTCTTAATTTGGGCTCAGGTCATGATCTCACAGTCATGAGATTGAGCCCTATGTCAGGCTCATCTCTGGGTTGTGGAGCCTGCTTAAGATTGGCTGACTCTCTCCCTCTCAAAAAAATAAAAAATCTTTTAAAAGTTTTTCCATTTTTGGTGAGAAGAGTTTGGCATTATATTGCACACTTGATTACATATGCTTTGGGCTGAGTTGCACACTTTGGGTTACATATGCTTTGTTCCTCAAATGGGAATTTAGAGATAAAGTCTTGAGCAGGAGCTGTGAGATCTCTACAAAAGGTTTGTTCTGTTTAAATCTGTAGTTTTTTTTTTGTTTTTTTAAATTTTTTTAACGTTTATTTATTTTTGAGACAGAGAGAGAGCATGAACGGGGGAGGGTCAGAGAGAGAGGGAGACACAGAATCTGAAACAGGCTCCAGGCTCTGAGCAGTCAGCACAGAGCCCGACGTGGGGCTCGAACTCACATACTGTGAGATCGTGACCTGAGCCAAAGTCGGACGCTTAACCGACTGAGCCACCCAGGCGCCCCTAAATCTGTAGTTTTATAGGAATCTAAAAAAAAAAAAAAGAAAAACAAAACTGGATCCTTTGACCTTGTAACTGAACCATACTGCATGATCTCAGTGTTTGAATTTGCATTTTGTGTTCCCAGCCTATTGGCACCAAGTGATCACATGACCTACATACCTTGTGGTTGTTTGTCATGCTGCGGGTCCACAGGTGACTTTTTAGAAGTCTGCAATCTCTCAAATTTAAGAAACACTGGGGAGGGAAGTTCTTATGCTATAGGCACAGATTAGCAGATGATAAATTTCTAGGATAACCACACGTTTTTGAAGTTACTAATGAAAAAAACTTGAAACAATTTTTCTCATGCGGAAAGTGGCACATTAAATTTATGGGAGGAGATTTGGTGGTAATCTGATTTATTGCGTGGTTTTCCTGAAAACTGATTTTTTTTTTTAATGTTTATTTCTTTTGAGAGAGAGAGCACAAGCAGGGGAGGGGCAGAGAGAGGGAGAGAGGGGGAAAGAGAGAATCCCAAGCAGGCTCTTCGCTGTCAGTGCAGAGCCTGACAAGGGTCTGGATCTCACAAACTGGGAGACCATGACCTGAGCCGAAATGAAGAGACAGGTGCTCAACTGACTGAACCACGCAGGCGCCCCTGAAGCCTGATATTTAGTAACACACAGTATGATGCATTAAATTCCAAGTATTTGTCCTGTCTTATTAAAGTTGAGATTAAAAACAGAAAGGAACAAAAAATAGTGCAAAGTATTTTTCCAGGGAGACAGTTGGAGACTACAGAAATAAATTGTCAAAGTTCTTAAATGTACCTAATGAAATCCAAACATTAATTTGTTGTTTTGGAGGCTGATAAATCAGATCAGCGTGAAAATTTAATTTCCCTTTCAATACTTGTAATTTTGATTGTAGCGTTTATTCTGTACTATACCCTAGGGCTCTATTAAAGCAGAAGTAAACATACTCATGGAGCGTGTTTTTGTTTTAAAAGCAAGATGTGCCCGCTTGTCTGCCATTCCAGTCAAAAGGCTGTTAGGCGAGCTGCAGTAGAGTAGGAAGGGAGCCCAGTGGGGCCAGGGACAGGTGGAGGAGGGAGTCTGAACAGTGGCCTGGCGGGTGTGGGAGGTTGGCAGCATCAAGGGAGATGGGATTAGGTAAGTATATTAAGGATCGTGGAAGCCAGTTTTCTCACTATTGGAGAAGGGAGTTACAGGCATGGAAGAGAGCGATCCAGATGAACCCTGTGGTACTGGATTGGAATAGGAGGTGTCCGTGTGGAATTCATGGTTTTCAACATAGATGGAGAAGCGAGTAGAGATGTACATGCGCTAGTACGTGTGTCCTAGCTTTGTTTGCTGGGAAGGTGTAAGAGCAGTAATAGTCCGGTAGCAGTGAACACATGTAGTGCTCAGATCTTAAAAATACGAGTCTCCACTGAAAGGAATCGGGGCTGCTTGGTAAAGAGGTTGACTCCAGGGCTGGGCTAGGGAAAGAATGAAATAAGCCTGGAACATCCTACTGTACCAGGGAATATGGAAGTGCTTAAGGAACAAGGGTGACGTGTCAAAAGAACACAGAAGCTACCTTGAAGGCATTCTCACTGGCCAAACCTGGGACAATTTGAATATCAGAATAATGCTAGTAACAGATTGCAACTTACCGGACAAAGGAATCCTTGAGTTACACACTTAAAGTAGAATGTCACCTAACAAATACAGAAGGAATGATGGCATTAGAAAATCATTAATTGGCAGTTAGGATGATAATAATTGAGACAAAAAAAAATCTATTGATGCTAAAACTAGAGATGAGAAGAAGATAAGGGATAGGATTTTACATCTCAAAGAAGCTCCCTGCCAAACACTAATTAATTACAGAGTGAGGGAAAAAAGTAACTTTGTAGTCAAGTCTGGCAGATGCCAAATTAATAAAGTGGTCACATTCAACATCAGTAATGGGACAAATTGACATCCTGTGCTACTTAATAGAATACATTGAGACAAACACAGAATTGCTTCTGTGATATTCCAGTCAAAAAGGATATATAGCCCGGTCGAATCATGAGGAAGTATTAGAAGACCCAAATTGAAGGACATTCCACAGAAAGACTGATCTGAATCCTAAAAAGCTGTCAAACTCATGAAAGTGTTAAAAAAGAAAATATTCCAGGTTGAAGGAGACAAAACAAGGGAGTGCCATGTGTTATCCCAGATTGGATCCTTTTTCTATAAAGGACATTACTGGAACAATTGGAAATGGGATCTGAATAATGGGTATGTAGAAGTTCTTGCAAGTTTTCTGTAATTGTCAGATTGTTTCACCGTAAGTTTAAAAAAAACAAACTAACAACTTTTGCTTCTGATTAAGATGAACTAACAGGGAGTAGATTTATTCTTCTGCCTTAAACAACCAGAAAACCAGACAGAATATATTAAACAGTTCTCAGACATTGATCTTCTTTAAGGGATCAGAGTCTTGGACTACGTGTTTTTCAAACAAGCTTACCAACCAGAAACAGCTTACCAACTAGAAACAACCCAGTACAAGGAAAGGGAACCTGAACAGAACCTGGACCTCACTGAGTTGAGGAGACACCAAGAGGTCAAGGAAGCCAAGATGGAAAGAATTTGTGGGTCAGAGTGTCAGGGAGGAGGGAGCTGCACAAAGGGAGAACTCTGCAGATCTAAAGGGACCCCTCTGTCTTTGAGTACTGATGTGCCCGTGTGTGAGAAGAAATACCCAAGACCAGGGAAATAACTGCCAGAAAAGGAGAAGGCAGAACAATTTTTGAAGCTCACATGGGGTTAGGAATAGTTTTCATTCCCACCAAACATCAGGGAAAGAGCTCTCTCTTCTTATAAGGCCATTGATCCTATCATGAAGGCCCCCTCTCAAGACTTAATCTAATCCCAATCACCTCCCCAAAACCCCATCTCCATATAGCATCACATTGGGGCTTTAAGCTTCCACTTGTGAATCTGAGGGGAGACAAACATTCAGTCCATAGCTTTACAAGAAAGCTATTTTAAGTATGAAGATACAAGTAGGTTAAAAGGATGGGCAGTTATACCATGCAAGCATAAATCAAAAGAAAGCTGGAGTGGCTAAATTAATTTCAAACAAAGTCGATTTTATTTTTTTTAATTTAATTTAATTTTTTAATGTTTATTTTTGAGAGAGAGAGAAAGAGGTGAGTGGGCAAGGAATAGAGAGAGAGGAAGACACAGAATCCGAAGCAGGCTCCAGGCTCCGAGCTGTCAGCACAGAGCCCAATGTGGGCTTGAACTCACGAACTGTGAGATCATGACCTCAGCCGAAGTTGGACGCTTAGCCAACTAAGCCACCCAGGCACCCTAAACAAAGTAGATTTTAGAACAGGGAATATTATCAGGGAAAAAAGGGACATTTCATAGTGATAAAAGGGGTCAGTTCATCAAGTGGATATAAAAACCCTAATATGTATGCGTCTAATAACACAACTTCAAAATACACAAAAGCTGACCAGTGAAAGGGGAATAGACAAATTCATAATTATAGTGGAAATTTCAGGCACTTTGATTTCAGTAATTGATGCAGGTAATCAGTAATTAGTAAGGTCACACAAGATTGAACAACATTGTCAGACAGTTTTACCTAATTGACATTTATAGAACTTTATCCTCAGCAACTACAAAATACACATTCTTTTCAGGTAGATCAAGACAGACTATGTTCTGGGCCATAAAATTAGTTTCAGTAACTTTAAGACGATTGATATCCTACAAAATGTGTTTTCCTACAAAGTATGTTTTTGGACAACTACAGAATTAAAGTGGAAATAACAAAATAGTTATAAAACCTGCAAGTCCTTGGAAATTAAACAACACACTTTCTTAAAAATTTATTTTTTTACTTCAGTTTTGAGAGAGAGTGAGAATGGTAGAGGGGCAGAAAGAGAGGGAGATACAGTATCTGAAGCAGGCTCCAGGCTCTGAGCTGTCCCCTCAGAGCCCCATGTGGGGCTCAAACTCCTGAACGGTGAGCTCATGACCTGAGCCAAAGTCGGATGCTTAACCGACTGAGCCACCTAGGTGCCCCTGAACAGCACACTTCTAAATAACCCATAAGTTAAAGAAGAGGGACGCCTGGGTGGCCCAGTTGGTTGAGCATCCAACTTCGGTTCAGGTCATGATCTCCCATTTCATGAGTTCCAGCCCTGTGTCGGGTTTGCTGCTGTCAGCGCGGAGCCTGCTTCGGATTCTCTGTTCCTGCCTCTCTCTGCTTCTCCCCTGCTCATGCTCACTCGTTCTCAAAAATAAACATTAAAAAAATAAATCAGGTAATATTTTGAATGAAAATGAAAAACCGTATATCAAAGTGTATGCAATGTAGCCAAAGCAGTGCTTAGAGGGAGATTTAAAGCAATAAATGCTTACATTAGAAAAAAGTCTCAAGTCCATGATCTCACTTTTCACCTTAACTAGAAAAAGAGCAAATTAAAATAAGCAGGAGAAGTACAATAATAATAGGAATCCATGAAATTGAAGGGGAAAAAATACAGGAAAATCAAAACTGGTTTGTTTAAAAAAAAAAAAATCAAGTTGACAAGCACTAGTCAGAATGATTAGGGGGAAAAAACCCAACATCAGGAATGCAAAAGGAACATCATCATAGATCTTACAGATGTTAAGACTGCACTGAAAAATTATAAACAACTTTACACCAGTAAATTCATCCTCTTAGATGAAGTGGATAAATTGACTTTTTGAAAGACACAAGCTACCAAAATTCACCTAAGAACTAGAAAGCTTAAAATAAAATTCAAGTCCAGTGGCTTTACTGGAGAATTCTACTAAGGGTCTAAGGAAGTAATAATCCTGTATACTTTCATAAAATAGACTAGGAGGGAACACTTTTCAATGAGATCAGCATTACCCTCATACCAAAACCAGGTACGAAAAAAATAACTGGTGTATGAAAACAAGGAAACTACAGATCAATATTCCACGTGAATAGAAGTGTAAAAATGCTTAACAAAATACTGTAAAATGGAGTCCTACAATACATTGAAAGGATAATACATCATAGCCACTTAAGGTTCATCCAGGGAATTTAAGGTTAGTTTAACACTTGAAAATCATTTCATTATATTAACAGATTATAAAAGAAAAACTGATCAACTCAATGAAACAGAAAAAAATATTTGACAAGAGCCAATTAGTATTGATGATTAAAAACTCCTGGCTGACTGGGGTGCCTGGTGGCTCAGTCGGTTAAGCATCCAACTTTGGCTCAGGTCATGATCTCATAGTTTGTGGGTTCGAGCCCCACGTTGGGCTCTGTTGACAGCTTGGAGCCTGGAGCCTGCTTTGGATTCTGTGTCTCCCTCTCTCTCTGCCCCTTCCCCACTTATGCTCTCTCTCAAAAATAAATAAACGTTAAAAATTGAAAAACAAAAAGACTCCTGGCTGAGTGACATAGAAAGGGACCTTTTGGGGTGCTTGGGTGGCTCAATCAGTTGAGTGTCCATCTTCATTTCATTTCAGCTCAGCTCATGATTTCACAGTTTGTGGGTTCGAGCCCCATGACAGGCTCTGTGCTGATAGTGGGGAGCCTGCTTGGGATTCTCTCTTTTCCTGTCATCCACTTGTGTGTGCATGCTCTCTCTCTCAAAATAAACTAAAAAAAAAAAACAAAAAAACCTTTCTATGAAAGACCTACAGTTAACTTCATAATGGTACTTTTACATAATGGTAAAAGACCAGGCTTTCTCAAAATTGGAAACATGGCAAGGATGTCCACTTTTACTACTGTTACCCAACACTGTATTGGAAGTCCTCCTTAGTCCACTCATGCCAGAAAAAGAAAGGGCATACAGATAGAAAAAAGTAAGAGTGGTTGTGGATAAATTGTCTTTGCATAAAATCCTAAACAGTCAACAAAAATGTCACTAGAACTTGTAAGTATCTTTAGAACTGTCACTGGAGATGAGATCAATATGCAAAAAACCAGTCGTATTCAAGTTAGCAACAGACAGTTGGAAAAACATAAGCTAATTGGGATTAATTCAGCAAATATTCAGCAAAATATGTGTAAGACCTATGTGCTGAAAACTACAAAATACTGAGAGAAATTAAAGCCCAAATGAATGTACAGAGTTATATTCATGGATTGGAAGATTGAATGCTGTTGAGATTCAGCTGTCCCCTCAGTGACCTAGAGATTCAGTTCAATCCCAATCAGAATCCCTGAAGAATTTTTTTTTCTTTTGATAGAAATTGATAAGCTTATTCTAAAATTTAAAATCTAAAAATGCATAGGACCAAGAATAGCAAGGAACAATTTTGAAAAAGAAGTACAAAGTTGGTAGAGTTACCCTATCCAATTTCAAGGTTTACTGTGAAACTAGTAATCAAAACAGTGTAACAATACTGGCCTGAGGATAGACCCATAGGCCACTGGAACAGAATAAAGTCCAGAAAAACCCACCCACTGATTTTTTAATAAAAGTGCCACGGTCATTCAATGAAGAAATGATTGTCTTTTCAACAAATGATGTCGAAACAAGCAGATAGCTCTATTCCTTTTTATCCCTGCCTGTGAACCTCTACTTTTATTCCATGCTATCTACAAGTGAACTCAAATGGGTTATATAGACTTAAATATAAAATTTTCGGACAAAAAGTAGAAAAATCTTTGTGACCTTGGCTGGGCGAAGATTTCTTAGGACACAGAAAGCACAAATTGTAAAATAAAAAAAAATACGTTAGACTTCATCAAGTAAAAACCTTTGATCGTGAAGATACTAAGAAAATGAAAAGGCAAGCTACAGATTGGCAGAAAATATTTGCAAAACACATCTGATGTAGGACTTACATCTAGAATATATAAAGAACATTTATAGTTCAAATATAAGAAGACAGCCTATTAAAAGTAGGAGAAGGTTTGGATAGACCTTTCAGAGAAGACCTATAAATGGAAAGTAAACACATGAAAAGATGCTCAGCACCATTAATCGTTAGGGAAATGTGAATAAAACCATTATGAAATATACTGTTGCACATAATACACCGGCTTTAAAAGACCGATAATACCACATGTTGGTGAGACTGGTGGAGTTGGCACTTTCTTTCCTTGCTGGTGGGAATGCAAAATGGCGCAGCCACATGGGTAAACAGGTTGGCAGTTTCTTACAAAACTAAACACAAACTCACCAGATGACCCAAGCACTCCCACTCCTGTATTATCCAAGAGAATGAAACCTATGTTCACACAAAAACTTGTACTTGAATATTTATAGAATTTTATTTGTTTTAATAGAATTTATCAAATTGGCTGACATACAGTGTGTATGGTGTGCTCTTGGTTTTGAGGGTAGATTACTGTAGTTCATTGCTCACATGCTATAACATTTTAATCATGGTAGCTCCAAACTGGAAGCCACGTAGATCAATATTAACCGATGAATGAGTAGGTGTATTGTAGTACATCCATACAATAGGCCATCGCTCGTCAATTTTAGACAACAAACTACAGATACATGCAACAATACAGATAAATCTTAGTAGCACTAATGCTAAGTAAAAGAAGCCAGCCACAAAAGAGTACATACTATATAATTCTGTTTATGTGGAATTCTAGAAGAAGCAAAACTATGACAGAAAGCAAGTGAATAGTTGCCAGGGGAAGGTGACTGTCAAAAGTGTGGTGGAAATATTCTGTTATGATTGGGTGGTGGTTACGGGACCATAAATATTTGTCTGTTCGTATCCAATAGTGCACTTAAAGTTGAGGAGGTTTTTTTTACATGTAGGTTGGAACTACATGATTTTTTAACATATTTTTAAAAGACCAAAAAGTCCCATTTCAAGATTTTCTACAATATAGTTGGTGCTACTCTTGGGAAGTTTTGTTTTGTTGGTTTTTGCTCATCAGGAAAGGTCAAGATTCTGAAATGTGTTAGAGTCCAAGGACAAGAGTGCTTTTCATCTCGGTTCTAGAGTTGAGTGGATGCTTGAGAGCAGAGAATTCCCCTGGTGGCTCATGGCCACCAGAACATGTTTAGTGATTGAAAGTTTTTGTTGTGTCTTTAATTTAACAATAATCTTTCGTGAAGAAATCTGGACCTATTTTCAAAGAAATACAAAGTAATAGATATTGTATTTATGGGATCATAGTATAGTGGTAGCAGGCATGGCCAAAAATAGTGGCTATGTGTACCTGGAATTGTTCCTCTTTCTTTGTGTTTAACTCTGCTCTGAAATAGGACTTAAAACCCAGGATCATGCGATATTACAAAAAAAAAAAAAAAAAATCCTGGATAAGCAACTCTCCTCAATTCTTTATTCCAAGGCCATGGAAGACTTTTCTGCATATTTTAAAGAGCTTATGACCTTTGAGGCAAAGACCTGGCTTTTATTCTAATTCCTAAGAGTTGCAGGCATGTATTGTGCTACCCTAGTAACAGTAAGTGCAACTAGTGCCCAGATCTTGGTCTCTAAATATCATTAATTCTTCAGTGAGTGGAACCAGTGCTAGGAGAGACAAATACAAGATGAGTCTGGAACATCTTGTGGGACCAGAAAGTAAGGATGGACCAAAAAAAAAAAAAAAAAAAAGTGGGTAAGATGGCAGGAGGAGGTTCTCTTTATAGGAAAATGGAAACAAACTGGAGCTCTTTCCCAACCGCAAAATCAGGGGCAGTTCAAGCAACAAAATAGGATATTAATGGATTATAACCTATAGAATAAAGTAAATATCCACGAGTCCATGCCAGTATAAATAAATAGTTAAATAAATAAGCAAGTTCGAAGAGTCAGCTCTTCTTTACAATAGCATTTCAATTAATGAATTTCTCTATATGGAGGAGTGATGAAAATAGAAACTCATTTGGCAAGTGCTAGAATAATTCTTACAGGCAAGAATCAATGGATGCTAAAATTAGTATGATGAAAAACAGGATATGGTGAATAATGAGAAATTGACATCATGTACCTCCTGATTCACTGAAAAGGCACGTTACTTCTGTGCTACTTATGTCAAAAAATGCATAACCTGATTTTAACCATGAGTAAACATTAGACAACTGAGAGATCTTCTATAAGATACATGGTCAGTACTTTTCAAGTGTGAGGGACAGGAAGGACAAAGATAGATTGAGGAATTGTCTCAGAGCAAGGAGACATGACAAATGCAACATGGAAGTCTGAATTGGATCCTGGACGGGGTCGGGGGTGGGGGAAGGATTTTGGTGAACCACTTCATGAAATGGGAATAAGGTCTATAGGTTAAACATCTTGTATCAATGTTAATTTCCTGGCTTTGATCATGTTACTGTGGTTATGTAGTATGTTAACATCGGGGAAGCTGGGTGAAAGGTCAACTGTAACTCCTTGTATGATTTTTAGAGCTTTTTTGTAAGTCTCAAATATTTCAAAATTAAAAAATCATTAAACAAGGTAAATTTTTCTCATAGCAATTTAAAATGCCATGTATTTATATGCTGATTACTCAGGGGAAAAAAATGTGCCTGACCGTTTTCTTTTTCGCTGAATTGGGAGCCTGATATTCGATGAGATTAGGACCTAGGTTCTTCTGGTGGTGATTCTACGATTAAGGATTCTCCACATACTTTGTGTCTGTATTTTGCTATTTATCTTTGGGCTATTCTTTCCCCCTTTTATTTAATGCATGATGGTATGAGTGATATTTCATTTCCAAAGAATACTTTTTAAAGAATGATATAGCCATTTTATTATTAAAATTTTTTTTTCACATTTATTTATTTAAGAGAGTGAGACAGTGTGTGAGCAGGGGAGGGACAGAGAGGGAGGACACAGAATCTGAAGCATAGCCATTTTATTTTAAAATGTCAGTATTTAGCAGTATGCCAGAAGTTAGGGGGTTTTTTTGGTGTGTTTTTTGGTTTTTTGGGGGTTTTTTTTGCCACTACACGATAAACAAGATTTTTCGGTTTTATATGTAAGATATGAAAGGGAGACCTGATTTGCCAAAATAATTTTAGGGTGGGGGGTAAACAAAAAAGTCTGAAGACCACTAGTCTTTAAGGCACGTGGATCCATGGGTCTGGAGTTCAGAGGAGAATCTGTATAGGGCTGTTGTAATCCACACCTGCCCCTGTCTTGTCCCCCAGGGAGCACCTAGGGACATGGGGGCGCCCCAGCTTAAACATTCTTGACCCTCCTGGCAAAACCCATCCACATGCAGGGGGATTTGCATTGGGGGTTTCAGGTGCCTAAGTGAAATGTGAGATCATCTGCTGTTCACTTTCTCCTTCTTGCTTGGCGTAACTCAGAGTTGACTACAGTGGTGCCGTGATCTAAATCTTTGATTTTTTTCTACTTTTCCTTTGAGCCATGTAATACTTTTATTGAAAGAGAATTCATTGATAGTATGATTTCAGGATATTTCGAGGGCTTGGAAGGGGATTTCCAAAACCTGCAAAATGTCATCGCTGGAATTTCCACTGCAAATCTGTTCTGAGACTACACTAAGTTCGGAGCGTAGCTCCTGAAAACTTGTGCAAAATACAAGTTCTGTGTCTTCACTTTTGTCAGTGATAGCTTTTCAAATTATTTTTAAGAATCCTTTTATTGTAGGAAATTCAAAATACACAAAATTGGGGAGAATAGGGTGATGAATCCCCATGTACCCATCATTCTGCTTCAGTAGTCCTGTGCGTTATCTTAAATCACGCATTTCTAAATATTATATAGTTCTGTCACTTAGCACATGAGTGGAACTGTTTTTGAAGATAGACCTATTTGCCTTTTAGTAACAAATAAACTTTTTGAAAAGAGAAAGAACAAGGAGATTAAGGCTTACCCTGGGCTACTCTTGGCCTGGGCTCTCTTGCACCTGTCTGGTCAGGAAAGTGGTGGCGATGTTGCGTACTCCTTTGGAGTTTAATTCACCTTCACCTATCACTGAGTCAGAAGTAGAATTTGTATATCAGAGTTAAATGTTGATTATAAAATTACGTGGACCGTGATTGGGAAAAGTGAAAAAAATCTCATCACAAGTCATGTTAATATTTATAAAGATATGTATACAAATTATAATAAAATTTTTGAGATAGTATAACATGTAGGAAAAATTCAAATTGTCCCAAAGGATGTGTAGTGAAGAATAAGTGTTCTTTCTCTACCCACCACCACTGTCCCGATTGCCCAGCACCATAGTTTGTGCGCTGGAGGCATCACCTAGTACCACTGTCTGATGGACTCTTCAAATATATTCCAGATTATGTTTATATTGCTCCGTTATAGTGTAGGAAGACACCGGCTGGAGCTGGCAGGGTTGGTGGCTGCGTGCATAGTGATGTCTCTTTCACATTCTCTGCCTCCTTGGCACTTGCCCTTGTAGAAGACCTGGTCCGGATGCTTCCCCATGAATCTGTTTTTCCTTGGACTCCGTTACTCTGAATTCTTCTACGGAGTCACATTGTCCTGTCTTACGATCTGTTATTTGATTCCTTTTCAACTTACTGTCTTTTCTCATTTTTTTATTTTTAAAATGTTTTTCTTCTGCTTTGAACCTGAGACTCCTAACTATATTCATCTTGCTTTCTTCTTGACTCTCTTTCTGCTTTGGTGATCTCTCATCCGGTCGCTGATCTGTTGTGCCTAACCAGCCACTTGATCGGTCCATGAGCCCATTCAGATTCTCGGCAGTCCAAAGTACAGCTTCCAGAATGCTTCCTATGCGTTGTTTTTCTCCACATCACAGGGTTCAGGTTTAGAGTTGTGTTCGGCTGCAGTGTTGAGGATGAACATGCACGGTAGACGCTTTGTCTTATTCCAGACCTTCCGTACCGAGCACTTCAACATGACCCTTGTTTGCACTGATATTAACCTCCCTGGCCACCTCTTCCGTAAAAGCAAAATTTATTTTCTCCTTTCAAACCCATGCCACCTTTACACCTCTGGCCTCTATCTCATAGTGCTGTTGTATGGACTTGATGAATGAGACAGTACACAGTTAGTGAATGCAATGGGTAGATCTTAAATTTTTGTTAAAATGCTTTTTCTCTTGTCAAGGAGTTTTTTTGGCTCCTGTTTATTTATAGGCAAGTGTTTACGGGGTGGAAATTGAAGTTACAAGCTGTTTTTAAAAATAGTTTCATTCACTGTTCTCTGAACTGCAGTTAGATGACCCTGCCTACGTGACTACAGCAGTGCCCCCTTATCCGTGATTTCAGTTTCTGCAGCTTCAGTTACCCGCAGCCACTGTGGTCTAGAAGCGGCGGGGGGGGGGGGTCCTCGGTCAGTGGTAGTCTAACGCTACCTCATGCACATCGTTCCATTTCTTCACACAGGTGTGTTATTATCTCACATCATCGCAAAAAGAGGGATGAGTTCAGTTCAATAAGATACTTTGAGAGAGAGACCACATTCACATGACTTTTGTCACAATATAGTGTTATAAATTGTGCTATTTTATTGTTGATCTCTTACTGTGCTTTTTTTTTGTTTATAAATTAAACTTTATCAAAGGTATGTATGTAAAGGAAAAAATACAGTACCTAGCGGGTTTGGAACTGTCCATGGTCAGGCTTGTCCTGGGGATCTTGAAACGTATCCCCCACAGGTAATGGGGGGTCGATTACTGTGGTCAGAAACTGCCCTACGCCTCAGGTGTTTACTGTCCAAGCTCAAGAGGATAGGAGCTCATGGCTACAATAAGTTCTAATCAAGGAAGCACTAAAGACCACAAGACACTCTGTGGTTTAAGAAGTGACTAGTCTGTGACTTTCTAAACTGTCAACCTGTTTTAAATTTTAATGGTGCTTGAAAAAGATCAAAGGGGAGGGGGCAGGGCCAGTTGTATGTGGTGTGTTTCCCCGCCCCCCCCAAAACCAGTTCAGCAGTTATTTACCTTTCAAGCAATTAACATAATTACCATTATGCTAAAAAGTAATTTTGGAAAGTTCTGCCCTGAGCTCTTACGACCCCACCGGGACAGTTTTAGTTGGGACTTATCTTTTTGATGGAAGCCTAATTGCAATTTTGGCTTTGTGCACACAAACAGAAGCAGCTAATTGTTTAGGCAAATAGCAGATTAATTTAAATATGCATCCCTAATAAAACAAAAATGGTATCCATTATGGTCCTTGTTCCCATGACGAGGAATATAAATATTCTGTGCAAGTACCATTAGGCGGAGGTCTTAAGGATTGTCGACATTATTTCACAGTGGTAGCACTTTCCTGATATCGAGTAATCTTTACAAAAGCTCACATAAATCAGTTTAAACTCATTTAGATCCCATTTCCACTATGTGCAGTTTCATTACCACACTCTGGCTAGCCTCCTCCGGGAGGTGGGAGGGGCATGTCGCAAACTGGCATGGGTGCCCACCACAGCTGCTGAGCAGGCTTTGTGTCTCCTCAGAAGACTGGCCATCGTTACTCATGTCATTGTTAACAACCGTTCCCCCGTCTAGGGTGAGCTCCGAGTTGCTTCCGCCCTGCTGCCGCTTGTCAGAGCCCCACTCCCGTCTCCTCGATTGGGCCGAGGGCCCTCACTCATTGTGCTCTTCCAGATTTTTTGACAGACCCTTTTTCTTCTTTCGTCTGCATCCATTTCATATTTCTCGTGGATGAAGTCGTGTTGTCGTGAGGCTGGCACTGGCTCAGAGTTGAACATCCTTCATCCACCTCTTGAGGTTTCGTCAGGGAGAAAGAAAGACCTCTGCTCTCCTTTTAGTTTTCCCGGTGTGGGGCAAATAAATGGGGGCCGTGAGCTCTGGCGCTTAGGGATCATGGCTTGTTCAGGAAATGATGGCAGTGACCTGCTTTTTAAGTCACTACTGAGGAACTAACTACACAGATCCTGCCTTTGCATTTGCTAAGACATTTTCTCGTTTTCCCCTGGCCTGACTTGCAGGGTAAGTGTAGTAGACACTTTTGGGGTGTCTCCTAACCCCAGTGAACCTCCTTAGTCCCCGTAGGGGTAGGCACGTTCACAGTGAGTGTTTGCATTAGTCTTTGGCCTCGGTTGGACGAGGGTGGGAACCGTAGGCCCGGGGGGCAGCTAATTCATGGATTGGGATGAGCCATTTGGGCCTCACACATTTAGTCTGGGTTCTATGCTTGGATGAGAAGACTCTGCAGATTGGGGAAGAGCGACGGCTGGTTTGTGGGGGGAGACAGAAGAATGAAAACAGCTGCACACACAGAACACATACCCTGCCTTGGTTCTGAATGTCTTCCTAGTCCCTGGTTCAGATTCCTTATGATCTCCAGCTGTACTTCTTGCCTTTGGGTTCCATGAAATAGCCCCATTCCCTCCCAGCCCATTTCCCTTCTGTGTGTGAGTTGCGGTGGATTTTTGTTTCTTTTGTTTTGTTACGTCCCTTGCTAAAACGTAAGACAAACATTTGGCAAACCTTTATTGACAGCCACGTTGTCAGTGACGTTCTGAATTCGCTGACATAGGCGATGTGGAAGAAAAAGGACACAGTTCTGACACTTGAGAGGTCCACACAATATCAAGAGCCAAATCCATATCATTATTGTTTCTGTGATATAAGACTTGGCCTTTTGAATGTATTTCTATCAGATTTTTAAAAA
The DNA here is from genome assembly GCF_014898765.1 of Herpailurus yagouaroundi. Taxonomy (NCBI): domain Eukaryota; kingdom Metazoa; phylum Chordata; class Mammalia; order Carnivora; family Felidae; genus Herpailurus; species Herpailurus yagouaroundi. The sequence continues at coordinate 6,891,154 of NW_024412422.1, read as the reverse complement.
TTATCACCTGTTTGAAACCCATGGGGGAGGGGAAGGAAAAGGAAAAAAAAAAAAAAAAGAGGTTAGAGGGGGAGAGACCAAAAACAAAAAAAACATAAAAAAACCAAAACAAAAGGGGGGTTGATGGGGGCTGGGAGGGAGGGGAGGGTGGGCGATGGGTATTGAGAAGGACACCTGTTGGGATGAGCACTGGGTGTTGTATGGAAACCAGTTTGACAATAAATTTCATATATTGAAAAAAAAAATTATCACCTGTTTGACAAGTGACTATATTTGGTTCGGACAGGCATTGGCTACTTACTTCTTAATGTCACGTGATGGTTGTGCATCCAGTTCAACTTGAAGTGTCTAGAGAAATTAGCCGCCCCTTCTTTGGGGATATTAAAATAATTTTATGGCATGATAAAAAGCATATCCATTTTCCCATTGTACTTTGTATCTTCTGTTATGTGTTACATTTTGGTCATTAAAAGGTTTGTTTCTCGGGACGCCTGGGTGGCACAGTCGGTTAAGCGTCTGACTTCAGCCTGGTCACGATCTCGCGGTCCGTGAGTTCGAGCCCCGCGTCGGGCTCTGGGCTGATGGCTCAGAGCCTGGAACCTGTTTCCGATTCTGTGTCTCCCTCTCTCTCTGCCCCTCCCCCGTTCATGCTCTGTCTCTCTCTCTGTCCCAAAAATAAATAAACGTTGGAAAAAAAAAAAAAAAAAGGTTTGTTTCTCTCAGGTGCAGGTTTTGTGAGAATAGGAGTCCTATCCTTTCTGTCTGCCCCCAAACGAAATGCTTGGTGGATGCCATGAGAATATTCACTGCATGCAGTCAGTGACTTTCTTGTTTTATTTTGTCTTATTTGCCGCAGTTTCCCGACTACCTAGAATAGTGGCTGGCCCAAAGCCGGGGCTCAGTAAATACTTGATTGTACTATTACATCGATTCCCTTTTGACTAAATGTTGGTTAACGTGGGTGATAGTCAGCTACAATATTACAAGACATTATTATAATTCAGGTATTCGTAGTTCAAGTCCCTGCAGTTCTGAGGTTGTAAGAGTAGCCATGATGTAACTACTAACGAATAGATTGATCATTTATAAAACTAGCTTCCACCCAAACATCTCTCCCCATTCGCTGCTGTGTCTCTTCCTGCCCACCTTGCCCGGGTGTTTTTGGGTCAAGTGTCCAGCAACACAGTTGCAAAGTGAAATTGCAAATCTTGCAACAGCTGCAGGATTTAATGTTAAAAGTGATATTGGAAGAGCCCCAGATGCGGTAATTACATGGGTAAGTATACGTGGCTTTTTTTTTTCTTACTATTTAAGTCCTTTTTTAAAGATTAATTGCCTGCTGATGCAAAAGCAATAATGTACATGGGGTTCATCACACACATAGAAACGAAAAGCCTGACCACAGTGACACAAAGGCTGGGGGGCAGGAAATGGAAGTGTGTGGCAGTGAAGCTCGCCCTCTTCACATGAAGTGGGGCAGTGTCACTGGAGGGTAGACCGATAAGTTAAAGATGAATGCTAAAATGCTGAAGCATTTGGGCTAAAATAACACAACAAGAGTTTGGGCTAATGAGCCAACAGGGGAACGCAAATGGAATAAACACATACTCGGTTGAAGCAAATACTCCATCTAAAAGCAGGCAGAAAAAGAGAAAAAGGGAACACAGAACAAATGGGACAAATAGCAACATGGTAGGAAAAACCCATTCCTGCCCATAACCACATTAAAGGAAATAGTCTACACACTCCAGTTAAAAACAAGACCAAGTATATATGCTGTCGACAAGAAACTCGTTTCAAATGTGAAGACACAAGGCAAAGAGAAAGGACAGAAAAATATATACAGTGCTAACACTAATCAGGAGAAAGCTGGAATGCCTATATCCATAGCAGACAAAGAAGATCTCAGAGCAAAGAACACAACCAGGGGTAAAGAGGGACATTTCACACAACGAAGGGTCAGTTCGTTCAGAGGACATGACAGTTTTAAATGTTCACACGTGTAAAAGTGGTCTTGGAGGACTGTGCTGTCGACAAGGAAGGGGCTGACAAGGTTTTATATGCTTAGTGGTTGAAGGGAGTAGAGAGAGTTGATAAAGATGACGACGCTGTGGGAGTCCAGAAAAGAATGTGGCCATTAAATTGAGGGAATCCTAGAATATATTTTCCAAAAAGACCTTTCTTAGGATGGCTCTGTGAAGCTCAACCTTGCAGCAAAGGATATTTTATTGCACAAGATTCTGTTGGAATAGTGATGCCGACAAAACCGAGTAGTTGATTAATAATGAAAAATGTGTTTATAGATAAACTCCATGTGTGCTTAGAGTGAGCCGTGGTTGAGTAACTTCCACATTTGGCAGAATCCAGGCAAGTTTACGTCATTTGCTCGTGGAGCTCATGGTTATTTTATGCACTTGGAGAGGCAGCCGCACATCCCGCACTTTCCCAGCATAATTCCAGCCCAGCCTCATCACATACCAAGTGGCTTTGGACCAGTTGTTTAACCACTCGGAGCTTCTGTTCTCTTTTGTAAATGAGGATAATGATGTTCCTCCCAAAATGGAAGTGAGCACTCAATGAGAGGAGACAAATGAAAATGTCTCACTCTCAAAAGCTCTGTGAAAATTGCAAATTTTGTTTCTCTCGTGACTGTTTATTGTGACGTCTCTGAACAAAGGCAAACACACATAACGCAGAAGTGCTTGGAGGAGGCACATCTTGGAGTATGCCTGTCTCCTATTGAATGTGTATTCAGCGTTTTCTGCAGCATCTCTGTTTCTTCTGAGAGTGGGGAGGACTTGCCAAAAGATTTGCCAGGGGAATGTGTCGTGGAGCCGTGTGTGACCCGCGGATCCCCTTGGTTTATCGTTAATTCTTAGAAAAGAACGCTGTTTTACGTCTGAAGCGACATTTAACTTGACGAAAGCTCCGCGTCTGTTTGTCATCACCTACCTAGCCTGCTGGCGGTTTCAAAGTCTTGCAAAGCAGCCTACATGCATTACTTTCTTCTGACTGTATTTTTTAGTACTGAATGATGCTTTATGGTAAGATCCTAAGTTCAAAGCACTTGGATTGCCGAGAGAAGAAACGTGAAAGAGCTTTATCTGTTTTGGGTAACAGGAAGTTGTAGGAAGTAGGATTAGATTTTTGGAGGAGCAACAGAGGGAATTTGCACTATTAGTAGATTGTAAACATGCTTTACAACATGGCAGGCCTTCTAGAACACAGGAAAGGTAAAAATGATTGGCCTATTTCCAGCCTTTTGTGTGGCTTTTCCCCTTTCGTCTGTCCAACAGTCCTGTGCAGTAGGTAATGTTATCTTCCGTTTTGTAGATGAAGAGACAGGCCCACAGCGTAAAGTAACTTGCCCAAGACCTTCTGCTAGCAAGTGGTAGAGCTGGATTTGAACTCAAATAACCACAGACTGTTATTTCTGTGCAATCATTTCTCAGGGAACTTTGAAAAATAAAATCAGTGGCAATTGGAGCAGGACGTTATCCAGTATGATGCAGACAGTAATTATTTTCTTGGGTACATATTGGCAGGGAAAGAAGTGGGTGGGAATGATAAAAAGAATTTGGGTAAGAAGAAAGTCATCCCAGGTACAGAAAAGTTTCTGTTTCTGATAGAAGAGTGTAAGTTCCTGTAGACAGACTGGTTCTCAGACTTGAGCGTATATCCCAAGTTTCTGTTGCCCCCAAATCTGCATTTCTAACAAGCCCCCAGGTGATGCTGCAGCTGCTGGGGCTTCTGGTCTGAAGACCACTTGGAAAACTTGGATATCATGCTGTAGACCATTTGAGAAAGGTGGAGACACACAGCCAGTGTGTGTAAGAGGAATTCACCTGGGTAGCAGCATCCGGGGGGGGGCTGGAGAGAGAAGGGTGTGTAGGTAGATCAAGGTTTTTAGCAAGTGTAGGATAGTTAAGCTCACGTTTGATAATGATGGAAAGTAAAGCATCAGTGCTCACTGCGGCTGGAAGAGGGTGGTGTGAGGAAGGATGTAAAATACAAGTTAGTGGCTGTTTTCAGATCTTGCTGGCATCTAGAACAGTGCCCCGTATATAACATGCTCAGTAATTTTCTGCCTGATAGCTCACGCTTGCTAGAATGGCTGTCGTCAAAGACCAGGGATGACAGATGCTGGTGAGGATGTGGAGAGAAAGGCGCCCTTGTGCATTGTCGGTGGGAATGTAAATTTATGCAACCACTGGAAAACGGTATGGAGGTTCCCCAAAAAATGAAATCTAGAACTCTAGATTTCATATGGTCCAGCAATTCCACTTCTGGGTATATGTCCAGAGGAGATGAAGTCACCGTCCCGAAGAACCGTCCGCACCCCACGTGCACCGCAGCATTGGCATTATTCATGACAGCCAAGACGTGGAAACAGCCTGAGTGTCCATTGACAGTCGAACAGATAAAGAAATTGTGGTATACGTGTCCAACGGAATACTATTCAGCCATGAAAATTCCGCTATTGGCAACAACATGGGTGAACCTTGAGGGCGTTATGCTAAGTGAAATAAGTCCGAGGAAAAACACATACTGTGTGATCTCACTTATGTGCGGAATCTAAAAACAAACAAACAAAACCCTCAGAAACAGCAGATTTGTGATTCCTGGGGACGGAGGTGTGGGAAAAGTCAGTAAAGGTGGTCAAAAGGTGTCCAAACTTCCAGTTAGAAGATAAGTTCTAGGGATCTAACCTACAACACGACGACCACAGTTAATACCGTACTGTATATTTGAAAGTTGCTAAGAGAGTAGATTTTAAAAGTTCTCATTCTAAGGAAAAAGAAATTTGTTAACTGTGTGAGGTGATGGGTATTAACTAATAATGTACTATGGTAATCATTTTACAGTGTATGCATATATCAGATTGTTGTGTCGTACAACTTATATGTCAACTATAATCAATAAAACTGGGAAAAATTATTTGTTGCATGAATGGACAATTAAGAGAATGAATTAGGAGTGCCATATGTGCAAAGTATTCAGCAATTGATGTGTGTCCTGCTATTGTTAAGTTTGTCTCATAAAAACATTTTATAAAATTTATCTTTTTAGTAAAAATAATTTTAGGGAAAATCTTCAGAATATACAAGTGGATATATAGTAAAATGCCCTCCTACTCTTGTCCCTTCTCTTTGGTTTCTTTCCTTCAATGCCAAGCACTGGTAACAGTTTCTTGTGTATCCTTCCATACACGAGGATAGTCTGTGTATACGTTTGTGTGTGTGTGTGTAAATTTTTTAAAACACGAAAGTAGTATAACCTGCTGTACCACTACTCTGTCCTTCACTTTTTTCATTTAATAATATATTTTGTTGATCTTTCAGATAGTTTATGTATAAGTCTGACACAGTCTTTTTAACTCCTCATTTTATTTAAATTTCAAACTGTGGTGCACATTTAGATAGCTTCTAATCTTTTGACATAATGAAAAACATTTCAGTGACTATCCTATAGATATTCGTAATTTGGTACGTATCATCAAATTGCCTCCCAAGTTGGGTGAATTAGTTTATATCTCCACCAACAATTTAAGATAGAGCCTAGGGTGCCTGGGTGGCTTTGTCAGTGAAGCATCTGACTCAGTCAGTTTTGGCTCAGGTTATGATCTCATGGTTTGGTTGTGAGATCGAGCCCCAGGTCGGGCTCTGCACTGACAGCGTGGGGCCTGCTTGGGATTCTCTCTCTCTCCACCACCCCCCCCCCCGCTCTCTCTGCCGCTCTCCCCCCTCAAAATAAATAAGCATTTAAAAAAATAGAGCCTATTTCCCTATAGCCTTAACAACAAAATGTTTTATGAAATTTTTCATCTTTGTCAATTTGATGGATGAAAAATAATATTCTGTTACTGTTTTTGTGTTTTTCTTTTTTTTAGTGTTTTATTTTTTTCTTAGCGCATGCACTTGCCTGTGAACGGGGGAGGGGGGGCGGGGGGGGGGGCAGAGCAAGAGAGGGACACAGAATCCGAAGCAGGCTCCAGGCTCTGAGCTGTCAGCACAGAGCCCGATGCAGGGCTGGAATGCATGAACCTGAGTTGAAGTCAGATGCTCAGCCGACTGAGCCACCCGGGTGCCCCCGTTTTTGTATTTTTCTAATTGTGAGTGAATTTTTGCATTTTTCTTATGTTTGTACATCAGTTGTATTTCTTTTTTTTTTTTTAATTTTTTTTTTTAACATTTATTTATTTTTGAGACAGAGAGACACAGAGCATGAACGGGAAAGGGGCAGAGAGAGAGGGAGACACAGAATCCGAAAAAGGCTCCAGGCTCTGAGCGGTCAGCACAGAGCCCGACGCGGGGCTAGAACCCACGGACCGCGAGATCATGACCTGACCCGAGGTCGGACGCTTAACCAACCGAGCCACCCAGGCGCCCCCAGTTGTATTTCTTTTACTGTGACCAGCATGCTCTTGTCCTTTGCTCACTTTCCAGTTGCTTTTTTTTTTCCTGATTGGACCTTAGAAGCTCATTGTTAAGGAAATCGGCCCTGTGTTGTATGTGATGCAAATTTGTCATTTACCTTTTAACTTTCTTTATATTGCATGATTACTTTATAAGTGTGCGTTTTAAGCGAATCTAAAGTTACCTGCGCTGTTTTTCTCTACGTAGGGTTTCTTAATATCTGGGATCTAAGGACCGGAAAGTATCCCATCCATCGTTTTGAGCATGACGCAAGAATACAGGCACTAGCCCTCAGCCAGGAAGGTGCAACGGTTGCCACAGCTTCCGCTTTTGATGTTGTAATGTTGCGCCCCAACGACGAGGGCTACTGGCAAATCGCGGCAGAGTTCGAAGTTCAGAAACTGGTGAGCTTTTTAGTCCAGTCATTTGATTCTCCATTCTTAGAACCTCTGGGTCCGATCAAACAGATAGTAATGACGTTGGCAGCTCCCATTCCCTCGGGGCTTCCTGGGGGCCTTACATTTCTAAATCTCACTGCAGCCTTGCAAAATAGGTAGATAGTATTCTTTTTCCCCATTTACCAAAAAGCCCATAGAGGCTGAGAGCAGTGTATCGGCTTGCCCCGGATCTCAGAGCTAAGGAGCTGAGATGCAGATCTCGGGGCTGAGCTCCAGGCCAGGGGTTTCTCGTCACTGTGGTCCTCAGCCTCCTTCACCTAAAATGGGATGTTCGCCTCTGGAAATGGGAGCTCGGTTTCTGGCCCATCCTGTCAGTGAAAATGATGAAAATGAATTCAGTGGTACCTTCCCAGTCCATATGGGAGGGAAGATTTCCGTCCTACACTTTCTTCCGCCTCAGATTTTCTCACCTGGAATTAAGAGTAACTCCTGAGTGAAAGCAAGTTTAAGTCAGTGTTAATTGGGCAGCCGAGTTCCAGGATGTCACGCGTGAAGCTCAGCCAACCTGAAGCGTTCTTTATGTCGAGCTTATCTCCATACTCAGTTACACGTGAGCCTCCACTTTTATATGGTGGGAGGTGATTCCGCGGTAAGAAGGAAGTGCTCAAATCTGCGCTAAATTTGGATTTAATGTAAACAAACTCGATTTTGGCATTAGTAGAGTGAGCAGAAAAGCCAGTGTTGAATAACGAATTGGTGGTCTGATCCGGAACAGATCCTGTTTTTCTGCCTTTTCCCCCTGGTGGAGATCTTGTTAGCCTTGAGTAACTAAAAAGCCATGATGTCAGCACTTCGCCTGCATAAGCTTCTTGTCCCTTTAATGACCAGTTTCTGCCCTGTGGGTGGTGTTCCCCCCAAACCGTCTGATGCTCCTCTCGGGGGTTTTACTAGAAAAATGTGAAGTACCATCTTTCTTTGTTCTCAGAACTACCGTAGTGCTTATTATTTGGTGTCTGCCAAAAGAACATTCTAGACCAGCAATAATTATACGAATGCAGACAGTTACTTAAGATGTGAGTTCCTCCGTAAAGGGTAAATCCTGCCTTGGCAATAAAGTGGCATCCTGGCACCCACTGGAAGCTTTTTGAAGGAGTTTACAGCTTCTGGCAAATGGCACCACCACACTCAGTCTGAGCCTCTTGGTCTGTCAGAAGTCCAACAATAAAGTGAAACTAAACAGCTAGGCTGAGGATGTTAATTTTAGGGAAATAAGAAATGACTTTTAGAATTGGGGGGAGAGGAAGCAAGCCACAACTGCTTGGCAGCATAGGCCTCATTTCTCATCTCGGATGAGGGGCTGCCGTGCCTCCCTGAAAAAGGTTCCCCCAGCCCATCAGAGCCACTTTTGTCTTCCCAGGTGGGCTCCCCGAATCCCAATGGCCATCTTCCCTGGGTTGCAGCACTGGCCTAGCCCTTCCGCCCTTCCTTTGTGATGAGTCCTCAGCTGGGCAGGTTGGGGGTGGGGCACCACTCACACTCACACTCTTGGGCCCGAGGATTAACAGCAGAGGCCCCCGGATGTATACTGTCCCTCCAGCTCCTCTGGACAGTCCTTAGGATTCAGGCTTTTGAACTCGTTTGGCTTCTTGTCAGGGCCACGCTGTCCTTTCACGCGGTGGTTTTCACGATTACACAGTTTGGCACACCTGCTTTTGTACGCTGAGATTTTACTCAAGGAGGTGAAAACCTGGTGTGAAATGTGCTCGGGAGAAATGTGCCACTTAGGGAAGTAGAAAAGCAAGTGATGCCTGAAGGGAGCGCCTCGTTGCCGTGCAGATCAGAGGCAGCGGTCGCGCTAGTGCGGTCAGGAGTACCGTGGCGGTGGTATCATACGCTCGATGACCTAGAAACAGCAGAGGATGGATAACGCCGCTCTTTATAGCCTTTTAGCTGCACATTTCTGGTACCTGCACAAATGCTAAAATGTGAATTTTGCTGATTGGGGAACCGAGGGGATTTGATTCAGTTTCTTGTAAAAAAAAGAAAACAAGGAAACTTAATATTTTGAATAGTTCTTATACTCTCATGTTTCAGAATTTAAAAGGCAGTAAGGTTTATGGGAGAAATCTCTCTTCCACCCCATCAAAGAACTCTGTTCCCTCTTTGCAGGCAGCCATCCTTAGCAGATTTATGCTTGCACAAGCCACGCACACCGTGTTCCCCCTGCCCCCCTCCACGCACGTTAGTGCACTGTGAATCCTGCTACTCCCCTTCCTTGCTTTTTGTCCCCAAATTTATCTTGGAGATGATTCCATTTTGTATCATGCTTTTTTCTGAGACTACATGGTATTCCTGTTAATTAGCCCCTTAGTAAGGCGTGTGTAGTAGGTGTTTCCAGTTTTTAGCTATGACAGCATCGTGCGACAGCAGGTAACCTTGTATGCAGTGCGTGTGCGTGTGTGCGTGTGTGTTTATTTGTAAGTAAATTCCTAGGACTGACTTGCTGGTTCAGTGCGTATGTGCGTTTGACATCGTGCTAAGTATTGTCAGATTTCCCTCTAGAGAAGTTGGACTCGATTACATCCCACCAACCGTAAGTGGGATCCACAAATATGGTTGTCTCCCCTCTACTTCCAGACCGTTGTCCTATCAAGCTAATGGATTTTACTGCTATGACTGGTAAAAACGGTATCTCGGTGAATTTTTACTTCGTCTTTCTCTTATTAGGAACATACTGTGTTTCTTTTACAAAGAGCATCTCTTTATTAGTGTAGGAACTGTGTTCTCCTTTCCTATGAGCTGTTTCTTTGCCCATCTTTTTCTGTTAGGTCGCTGGTCTTAGTGACCTCTGGGAGGCATCGTGTGTTTTTTGACCAAGTAAGGATGAGCTGGAGGTGAGACCTGACAGACTGTGTAACTCTTCCCCGTTCACAGGTTGACTACCTTGAAATCGTTCCAGATACCGGAAGGTATCCTGTGGCAGTGGCCACAGCTGGAGATCTGGTGTACCTGCTGAAAGCCGAAGACTCTGCTAGAACCCTCCATTACGTCTATGGCCAGCCGGTCACGTGTCTGGATGTCTCAGCCAACCAGGCTGCTTTTGGTGTGAAGAGTCTGGGATGGGTATACGAAGGAAACAAGGTACAGAAATAGTAGGGTGTATAATCAACAAAAAAGAACGTCGATTTTTATTTTTTAGAAGGCAGTTAAAAAATTAAGGCTCTCTGATATTCTATATTTTTAAGATGTATTCAGACCATATACATTTAGCATGGTAAAAAAACAAAACAAAACAAAACAAAAAAACAAAAAAAAACAGACCCTGAAGCTCTTCTAAAGGATGTAAAATGGAAAGTAATTGTCTCCTTTCTCCTCCCTTCCCCCAGCCCCATTCCACAGAAGAAACTAAGCATTTTTTAGGTATCAAGAAAAATTTAATGTGTTTAGAAGTACATTTATGCACCAAAAACCGTATTTGTGGAAATGCGATTCTGTTCTGTACCCAACATTTTTATTCAGTAATAAGCCTTGGAGGGCATTCCACGTCACCACGTACCATGCTCCGTCTCGCTAGGATTCTGGCGTAGGCTTACAACCCATGGTCTGTGTATCTAGCCCCCTCGCTGGTGGGCATTTAGGTCACTTTCACTGTCTCAGCGATTACAGGCAGTGCTACGATGCATATTGCAACTCTTGCGAGTCCTTGTGTGGTCGATCTCTGGGATAGATTCCCAGCGGTTGTGTTGCCTGGGCAGAAGGTATACACTCGGGATGGTGGTAAGGGTTGCAGCAAGACTCGCATTCTCACCAGTAGTGCATAAAAGTGCCTTCTGATCATCCTTGAGCCAGAATTAAGGAGACAAGTTTGTAATTGAAATTCTTTGCATGATGACTAAATTTTATCACTACCTAGCATTTTACTAGCCTGACTGTAAGCCAAGTAGTTAGTCTTAAACTTGATTTATAGAACTCTCTCTCTTCCAGTGGAATCGGGAGAAAGGGATTCAGTTTTTTTATTTTGTTTTGCTTTGTTTTTCTCCAATTTTCCTGCTCTTGACCCTGCTGCCTACGGGTACAGTCCCTGGGAAGGAACTTCCCTGAGCCAGCGGCTCCTCTGACAGCACCTTCCTCCTTCGGGAAGGAAGCCCTTCTCCACAGTGCAGCACAGGAGCTGGAGGAGCCGACTCTGGATGCACACAGCCTGAGTTTCAGTACCAGCTCGGTAGTAACCTACCGCCCTGTGTGACCTTAAGCAGGTGGCTTAACCCTCTTCATGCCCCAGGGAGTTCAGAACAGTGGCTACTTGGTAAAATTGTAGGGTTAAATGAAAACCTGTCTGTGAAGCTTTAAGCGTGGTGCCTGGCGAGCGAGCATTACCATCACGGCGCTTTTATTTCCTCCCCTCATAGTTTAAGTCTGGCCTCTGGTTGTGGTTTTTACATACTGTTTCCCCTTTGTGTAGCCCCCTGTAAGGTCAGATCTCATTCATTTAGATGTTCACTGGTTTTGCAACTTAGTAAGTGCTCAAAGAATTGAAGCATCCTGGATTCCACGGACCTCTTCTTCGTTCAGGAAGAGGCAATAAAGTGGCAGAAAATATGTGTGGCTTATTGTAACCTCACTGTGACAACGGACTCCCTTTGTGCTCAAGTTGGCCTGTTTTGTTGGAGCACATTCACAGCTTAGCTGGCGAGATAGACGATGATAGAATTGTGCTGTGCCTTCCCAGGAAGTGGGGGAGGGGACCACAGTTGGTGTCCTAAGGCAGTTTCCTTTCTCCGGCTTTGAGAACACCTTCTTTTCTGGTCCCCACTGAGCTCATTTGTTGAGAGAAGAGAGACTGTTTGCTTTCTGACTTTTCATCCATCATACTTTCAGGCTTTGGTTCTCATTTATTTCTCAAGTTCTCGGCGTAGTGAGATGATAGTTATATTTAGCACTAGCCTGGTTTAAATTTGTCATACTTTAATAAATTTTTCATAAACAGGCCCTCTTTCTCTTTGACTTACGTGAGTGGATATATTTGAGAAACCAGCAAAGGGGCAGAGTGTTGAGCTCAAATTTAGACCGGGAGCATCCTTTCAACATCGATGTAAGAAAGTGCTGTTTGGGATGCCTTTTGGGTTTTTCAACCCAGTTAAAAGCATTGATTATAAGAATCAGCTGATTAATCTATTGATTTTATGAAAATCCATTTTTAAAAGTTTCTAGTCCCTCAAATAAGTGATTACCCGGTATTTTTCATCGGGGTTTTAAAATGAAGAGTGGAGGGGCGCCTGGGTGGCGCAGTCGGTTAAGCGTCTGACTTCAACCAGGTCACGATCTCACGGTCCGTGAGTTCGAGCCCCGCGTCGGGCTCTGGGCTGATGGCTCAGAGCCTGGAGCCTGTTTCCGATTCTGTGTCTCCCTCTCTCTCTGCCCCTCGCCCGTTCATGCTCTGTCTCTCTCTGTCCCAAAAATAAAAATAAACGTTGAAAAAAAAAATTTTTTTTTAAATAAAAAAATAAAATGAAGAGTGGAAATAAATTTGCTACAAGAGCGTGTTTAACAACCTCTTCAAAATCTGACGGTAGCATTTAGTCATCTAAATATTTTGTGAGTGCGGCTTCAAACCCTCCATCACTTGTGTGGGTGGAGAGTCGGTTGTTGTTCGTAGTTTGGTAATAACTTTGCATGGAGCTGTTTCTCCGACATGAGTGCCGCCCACGGGAACGTGAGGGAAGCCAGGCTTTCCCTATGAAACTTCCCTCATTTTTGAGGAGGCAGCACTTTCCGTCTGATTGCGTTTAATGGATTGTCTGCTTCCTGAGAAAAACCTGCATTTTTAGGAATTGAAATTGTCATGTGATATCCCTGTGTGAATTAAGCCATGTTATGGGTGACGCTGTGAGATTTTAGTGTCCTCCTGCTATCCTATATCGTAATATCATAATTCCCAAACAGTCTCATGTGCGTTGCTCGGTGTCACCGTGCTTGTGAGTACCATGTTTTGGCTACATCTGTGCTGTGGCCCGGCCGCATGTGGCCCAGCACATTTTATTAGGTTGATGCGAGACCATTACCAGTAGAGTTTGCCTGGAGCTATATACACAGGGGGGTTTGGGTCTGTGCCTCTGGCCTGTATATTTAGGATTCAGATGAAAGCTTTATGAGAACAGAGAGTTTGGTTTATCTTCGTTTTTACTGATACAGAACTGGGGTTTAGTTATAATCCGTTATTGATTAACTGTGATCAAAGCGGACAGTGAAGTCCAAATACTGACACAGAATTTGAGTCAGCAACCAGAATTTCCCTAACCTGTAGAAGTATTCCAGAGGCGTTATTTTTGTTTAGCAGGAGAACATCCTTGCACCGTATGATGATCACATTAGCATTTTATAGGCACCACAGCTGTCTGAGCATCAAGTAATAATGGTTCAAATCCATCCATTCACACATCTAGCTAGCCAGCCGGACGTGTGTTCGGCACAGAGAGTTACAGAACACCAGTTGTGTTCCTGGCATTGGAACTTGACAACGGCATTCTGCATAGACTTCAGCAAATTGGCACTTGTCAAGAACCTAGCCATCTTACTACACATAGTCTCCTAAGGAAATGAAACACGGAACATAGCAGAAGTGTATTTAGTCTTAAGAAGAGGCTTGTAGGAGCCTCTGGGTGGCTCAGTTGGTTGAGTGTCCAACTCTTAATTTCGGCTCAGGTCGTGATCTCAGTCATAAGATTGAGCCCCGCTGCATGGGATTCTCTCTCTCTCTCTCTCTCTCTCTCTCTGCCCCTCTGCCACTCACGTGCTCTCTCAAAATAAATAAATAAGCTTTTTAAAAAATTAAAAAGAAAAGGCTTGTAAACACAGCTGGTTGTTCAGCTATTTCCGGCTCAGGTAGGAGGGTTCAGAGAGAGAGAGAGTAGTGTCCCAGTACATCTTGGTTTGCCTGTGTGCAAGGATCCCCAGACTTAGGGGTTCCAGAGTTTTGATATCGCCTTCTTGGGGTCTTACCTTCATTGGCATCGATGACCTGAAAGGTAGCCATTGCCAAGTGACTGAAGGAAAAAAGATGTGGTTGTGATTACTCTGGTCTCTCCATCATGCTGCCGTGTAAAAATCAGTGTCACCTCTGTTAACATCCCTCTAAAATTTGTATGTCTCACATTTCCTGACTCTGTCAAAAATACTTCCTCCATGAGAATGGTATTTATGATACCATATTATCTTTATTAATTCTTTTGCTGCTTGAATTAAATTTTGCTCTCAGAGGTAGAGGGTTAGAAGATAGAATTGCCTCATTTAAGAGCATTATGTTGATGATGAGCCTCATGCCTCATAAAGGAAAGAGAGAGACCCACTTAGGGCTCTTAGCGTCATTCTATGTATTTGGACATATTTCCTAATTTAGTTCTGAAGTACTTGGCATTCGATGGCAGATTGTATTAAGCAGCATGCGGCGCGCATCCTAATCAGGGAGATGCGAGTGAAGTAATCCAGAAGGCTGGAATATGTTTGACAAGGACGCTTGCTTGGCCCTGCTGCCTCAGCTTACATCACGCTGGAAAATAATTGCTAACGTCTCCTATGATAATCATTCCCTGTACGTGGACGTGAAAAGACTCTGGATTGGTTGCTTGTACTCATCACAAGTTGAAGTATCTGAGAGAGCCTTCGGAATCAGAAACACAGCGCCTTTGGATTCGGGCGCTCCTCTCCCGTACCTACACCAGAATAGGACGTCCATTTTTTGCTCAAGGTTCTATTGCAGAGAATAAAAGCTTGGTATTTCACAAGCAGGATGACTGATTTAAAATTTAAAGTTCACAAAGTAAATGGCTAATTTTCTTTTCACTCTGACCTTGAAAGCTTTATCTATATGTTTTGTTCTTGGAGAAATTTAAGAAAATAGCTCTTGAAGACCAGTTTTCTGGGTTCCTGAGTGAGGCTGACCATCATTTTTGCTGTTGCGGTTGCGGCCGTTGTTACTGACTGCTTATCGCACACATACCTTAAAGCTGAATTTCTGATCAGCACTGGAAACAGATGAATCACACATGACATCTACATGGGGGGTTACAGCCTTGTGGGCCTTACCAACAACTTAGCAACATAAAGATGGTTTTCACCTGATCAAAATGGACCCGAGGCCCGTGGGGGCCCTCTTCCTGATGTTGTTGAATTTCAGGGTAATGAAAAGTTCTACAGATAAATACATGATGATTGGACCTTCAAATGCAAAAAAAAAAAAGAAAAACCAAAAAGCACCCAAATGCATTTTGGACACGTTTTGGTATTAAAATGGTGTCAGGAGGTGATATAATTATTCTATATTGTTAATAATAATACTCACATGTCGTGAAAGCCTTGGAGCACCTCCCTAGTCCTCGGGTTTCTCAGAACAGAGCACAGAACCTCTGACTTTAGAGACCTTTGGGACTGCCTCTGATATCCTGTGCAGCCATGGCAGGTGATTCTGCATTTCTTGGGAGTACTGCTGCTCACGGAAGCTAAGAGGGCTTGAGGGTCTCTAGCGGTACTGAATCACTGCTGAGAGGGAGTGACAAAGTCGGAGAAAGGAAGTACAGGGGAAAGTGTTTTCAGCTCCATTCGAGAAGCTCTGTAACCACTGGGGACTCAGCAAGGGTTCTGGAGTCAGTTACACCTTAGGCGGGTCACTTGCATGCCTCAGGCTCCCCGTTTAGAAAGGGAAAAGACCCGGCAAAGGTAGGTGGTGGGCTTTGCACATGGCTGGTGCTCAGCACTTGTCAGTTTCCTCCTTGGCCTCCCCCCCCCCCCCCCCCCCGCCAGCTTTAGGTCAAGTGGGAGTTCTTCAGGAGAGTCTGGGCCGGGTGCAAGTCCAGACAGAGGCATCAGGCCTGGAGGAGGGAGTTTGGGAGGGGGGAGAGCAGCATTGGGGTGACGCGGGCCGGCCGGAACACAGGGGCCCAGGGGCTGGTGCGGGGCTGGGCTAGGGCCGTACTTGTAGTAATAGCAGTCTGTGGTGCTTCCCGAGATTCATTTTCCCGAAAATTGTTCTGGAAGAATACATTTAGAATAGATAAGGGATGGACCCACTTAGCTTCTTGCAGAACTACTGGAGTAAGTTCATGTGAATGCCGAGTCCCTTTGTGTCAAAAGCCTTATCGGAGAGGGCGGGAGGGCTGGCGCTGTGTCTCGCACATCTTTGTCTCTGCTCACATTTGCATGATTTTTGTACAGTAGTGACATTTGTATCATTTTGGAAGTTTTAAAAACATTGACCAGCATTCTTGAAGTTCTAAGCAAGATTACAAGATTTATATAATCATCGTTGCCTTTCTTCTCCTTTACCCCTTGAATTAGCTTAGAGTTTTATTTAGGGCCTAATTTTCTCTCTCTCTTTTTTAACTGAGATATAGCCGACATACAGTGTCGTATTAGTTTCAGGTGTTCCACATAGTGATTTAACAGGTCTGTACATTCGGTTATTCTGTCTGTCCGCATACAATGTTTTTACAGTATTACTACATTTCCTGTGCTGTGTTTCTCATCCCCATAACTTACAACTGGAAGTTTGTACCTCTTAATCCCCTTCACCTATCCAAAGAAGATCTACAGGTCTATTAACAGGGCCTGATTTTTCTAATGGCTTTCCTGATCATTTACACGGAATTTCCATCCTGGTTTACCATTCTGCACCCATGGAAGAGCATGAACTTGGAGTTGACCTTTGTGTTTGTTTCACCTCACAAATAGTTATGGCTTTGGTTTCTTTGTGACACATCAGCCTTAAAGTAAATATAGCCCAAGCAGCAACTAGGTTTTGTTAAGGTTAAAAATTAGCTTGTTTTTTAAGTTAATAAAGATCAAGGGTGGCTATTGGAAATATTTGTCTTTGCCCTGGAAGTAAAAGCAGTAACACCGTAGAATAGGCTTCATGCTTTTGATACACACACACACACACACACACACACACACACACACACACACACACA
>NW_024412422.1:6826507-6874368 GCF_014898765.1 Herpailurus yagouaroundi | reverse complement strand
ACACACACACACACACACACACACACACACACACACACACACACACATTTGAAACTAATGGGTAGCTTGGCAAAGAGTAGGAAAAAGAAGGCACACAGATGACCTGTGTGAGTGGAATTTCAGAACACTTATGACATTTTACTGTTTTCAAGTACGCATAGCAGCTTGGACTAGACTAACAAAATATTACAAGTTAGAGAACTTTGCTTTTTATTCATTCCGTAGATGGAATATGATTTATTCATTCACTCAGCTCTTCAGTCTCCTACAAGGCGTCATGTTAGAGTGGGTTAATAATGATAAATTATTGAGTTGCAGATGAGTCCTAATGGACACAAAGTTATTCTTCTAAGCATTCTCTCTGTGTGTTACTAATTTGCAGGGTAAAGGAAAACTCTAGCTCAGTCCAAGTTTGATCGTATTCCACATTAAGGAATTTGAGATGAGTTATGAGGTTTACAGTGTGTTCAAATGAGGCCAGGAATCCAAAAGAGTGCCCCTCACCAAACGTCCACAGTTATTGGAACCTGTGACTAGGTTAGGTTACATGACAGAGGGGAATGAAGGCTGTAGATGGAGGTAAGGTTGCCAATCTCTTGACCTTAAAATAGGGAGATTGTTCTGGATTATCTGGTGGAACCCAGTGTAATCGCAATGGTCCTTAAAAGTGGAAGAGGGAGGCAGGAGAGGAGGTCGGAGTAATGTCACATGAGAAGGTCCCGACCCCCGGTTGAGACGGAGGGAAGGGATCTAAGAGCCAGGGAATGTGGGCAGCTTCTAGAAGCTGGAAAAGGCAAGGAAACGGATTCTTCCCTAGGCTTCAGCACAGAACATAGCTAGCTGACACCTGGATGTTAGCCAGTGAGACCCACAGTAGGTTTCCAACCTACAGAATTATAAGATGGTGACTATTTGTTTGGAAGGAAGGAAGGAAGGAAGGAAGGAAGGAAGGAAGGAAGGAAGGAAGGAAGGAAGGAAGGAAAGAAGGAAAAAGAAAAAAAGAAAAAGAAAAAGAAAAAAACCCCGAGGCCAGAAATCTTCTGAACTGTTCAGCAGGCAGAAAGTAGGTCTGCTGGGGCGTGGGCCCCAGCCTCTGCTCAGCTCTCCTGCTCCAGAAACGTCCATTGATAAGGGACTGACTGGCTGGATCTGGACCAAATTCAATATCCAGATCCTTTCTAGGTTAGGACCTCTGGCTGAGGCTCCATCTACTCCCCTGGGTGGCCCCATTGCACTGCAGTGTTTCCTTGGGGTGTGAAGTCTTGTCTCATGTTCACAAAAATGACATGAAAGTATTTGCTCCCCAGGCCCCCCTCCCTTGTCTCTGCCCTCTCCCCACCACTGCCTCTTACACCACCTATCAGCCTACCTCCTCATGGTCCCTGTCTGGTTTTACCAGAGTGAGGGCTGCGTGCTGAGGACTGTGGGTAAGGCCCTGGTGCTGGCCTTCAGCCTGGCCCTCAAGACCTGGGGGGGTCGGGTTTCCGTCCTGCATCCCACACCTCCAGAACGAGCCCCTTGCTCCAGCCAGGCCAACTCGATCCAGAATATGCCATGTTACTGACTAGCGGTAGCGTTCCCTCTTCCCCTCCTGTCTCCCCACGTCCTTTCAGGGAAGGTCCATCCAGAGTCCCACTTGCCAGAAGGAGCCTTACTGATGTCTGACTTTCAGTGCATACCCTTCTTCTCTGACTTGTGTGGCACGTGGGTGTAAATCTCACGTTTTGGTACTGTCGCTGCCCAGCACGGTTCTTAACCAGATTGGCATCAGCTGGGAGGTAGGAAGTGAGCATTTATAGTTGAATAACACTTCTGCCTGGTGGAGACTCATTTTTGGCTTGGGAGGCAGTATAGGTTAGTGCAGGGGTTCTCAGGTGCCAGGGGACACAGAAATATATGGACCTCTGCACCCTACCCCAAGGCTTCTGAGTCGGGGGGTCTGGGGTGGGAGAATATGAGAATCTGCATGTCTAGTGAGGGCTATGATGCCACTCGTCCAGGGGCCATACTCTTGTGCATCCTGGGGCAGAGGTTTAAAGAGCATCGGCTTGGAGGCCCGCCACCAAGGTTTGAATCCTGGTCCCCAAACCTCCTCACTGTGTAGATGCTTTGACCTCTCCACACCTCCGCTTCCATGTGTATACAGGGTGTAAAGTCATAATACCCACCATATGGGATTGTGGGGATCAGGTGAGAGACTGCGTCGTGGTGGGCTTTTGCACCTGAGAGAACGCTGTAAGCGTCAGCCATTATTAACCATTTTTCTTGGAATCCAGAAAGGCATTGTGATATGGTGGCAGACACTGATGTAGGGATGGGACAGGATGGGCTCTGCCTGCTGTGTCCTTGGCTACTGTCGTCACCTGTGTAATTGGGGCAAGCTATTCAAGCATTTCTAGGCCTTAGTTTCTTCATGTATAAAACGTAGGCAGTAGTATTTGTCTGTTTTCCTCTTGGTGGCTGTGAGAATCACGTGGAATATTCTGAAAGGGTTTATATGAAAGGAATATCAGAATTATTATTAACAGCTGCTATGTATAGCATTCCTTATGTACAGAACACGTCTAAGCTCATGCGTGTGGGTGTAGTCGTGAGCCACACTGGCGGGGTGGACTGTCTGCCCTACGCCAAAGGCCGATTGTTCACTGCGGTTGCTGGCCTCCTCCGTCGGCCGTCCTGGTCCTGTGATCTGATTTTAGCCCCACTCTTCCTGTCTGCCCCCTTCAAAGCCTTTGTCAAGTCTAACCTGGGGCCAAACGAGAAGTCTCCAGGCTCGTCAAAGGAAAATTGAGAACAGCCAGTGTGATAGCCTGAACTTCAGGAGCGATGTGGAGTCTGTAGGCTTACAGATACCTTCACGTGATGATCGTCTCACTTGTAATCTTCCTATTGAAAAAATAACGTCTCAGTTGCCTATCATTTTGAAGAATTCATTTCAGAGTCTGCAGCCTCCCTTTTCTTCCCTATATGAGAGAGATGTAATAACTTTCTTTCTCATGGGGGCTATGATCAGTTACATGTGGCTAATATTTGTGAAGGGCTTTGAAACTGGCTGTGCTCTTTGTTACCATGAGGCGTGTTGGGACATAACAGGAGGACGGGAGGATTTTCAGCTTTCGGTTAGACGTTTGTATAACCAGTGTAATCTCTTCATCGGGCTGAATGCTCTGACAAGGAGCATTTCCTGTTGATTTTATGTGCCCCTTATCTGGTTCTTTGTGGCCACCTCTCTGTTCTTTATTCTAGCACTAGGACAGAGATGGTCTAGAGAGAGCCCTGAAGCAAAGCAGGGAGCTGTATTCTGCTCACTCCACAAAGTAGACCTGCCTTTCTTATTTCCAGCATCTATGAACGTAGGGCTGAGAGAGAGAGGTGTGGGTTACATCTGCCTGCGTTTTCACCCGAGCTTACTCTTGCTCTCTGGGTTGCTTTCGGGTTTAGGTCATAATAGGTGTTGGTTCGGCCTCGCTCTGGTCCTTTGTAGACATCTGCCCGCGCCACAGAGCCCCTGCATTTGGCACAGACCACGGTGATTGGCAGTGCCTTCCCAGGCAGGGTCCAGTCCTGGAACAGCGGGGGTTGCAGGTGCATTGGCACGTGCTGGTGGGGAGCGCACACGGGCCTTGCCCACCCAGCGCCTGGCGACTCTCAGCAACACGGTCCCATCTCTGAAATATCTTGGCCTTGTGGGCTTGTCACTCCAATTAAAACTTCAACATGAAAGCAGCCCAGGCTGCTGCTCCCTTTGTGCTGCATGTGAGCGTGCCCCGTGCCAGGAGCATGTCATGGAGACCGTGGAGGGGGTGCCACGTTTCGGGGGCCTGCGCTCGTGTCGGGGGTCCGTTTCTTCAAGCTTCACGTCTTGCTGGTTGCTGCTGCTAAGTGCACCTGAGAGGCAACTTTCTGTTTGCCAACAGACAGTCACCTTTGGGCTGGTGGTGAAAGTCATTTTGCACATGTTCACAGATCCGCCGTGTTACCAGGCTTCACGCTCTGACTTCTCTCTGGCAAGGACTTACAAAATAGTCTCTCTGGCTGATTGTCAAAAATTACATCATATCGGAGTAAACTGCTTTTAAATCAGACATCCATTATTCATGTATATTAACTGCTTTTTTATTTTTTTATTGGCTGTTTTGTGTATGATTTACTCTTTTCTCACTAGGTCCCCCCTCCCTCCCCAATTGTCTGTCTTCCTCCTCGTTTTTTTTTTTTTTTTTTAATCTTAGCTCATCTGTGAATTTATAGAGGCTGTTGACTTAGCTTTGCATGTGAGTATGAATATGCTGGCCCTGCATTGTTTTATAGTGAAATTTTAACCACGTTTTTGCAGGCCATATTTATGTTGGGTCAGGACAGCAGCTTGGGTCATTTACATGAGTAAATTCTACCCCAAAGACTGAGAAGTCTTTTTCTCTTGTACCTTTTGTATTGTTTTAAATGGGCATTACTAGTTTTGTACCTCAAGAGCTGTACTGAACGAACTGTACCTCCCACTTATGAAACAGCTAAATATGTTGCCATGAGTGGAAAAGCCAATGGACTTAATGTGTTCATTTGTATGCACGGAGCGGATCTCTACTGTAGGCCGGTGTGCCGTGGGCCCGGGATCGATAGACACAGGCCGAGATGTGTAGCACTCACTCATTCTTTCATCAGATCCGCGTTCAGTCCCTCCCATGGTGCCAAACACAGCACAGGTCTCCAGGAAGTACCTGTCCACTCCACACCATAGTGCCAGAGGGTCCCCTGGGCAGCCGGCATCTTTGTGGCCGTGGTGCAGTGCCCTGACCCGTGGCACTTGTCTGTTTGGAATAAGGACCACGTGTAGTTTGAACTACTTATTTAACCCAGATTGGCAGGGTTATTGTGGATAATCGGTATTTGCGTACTTTTAAGCACATTTACCTGAATCTTTGCTCACCGTTCCTTCCAGCACCTCAGACCTTTTTTGTGGAATGATTTTCCACCTTCTTAAGAAGTTCCTTTAGTGAGGGTCTCCTAGGCGCAGGAGTTCTCTGTATTTTTCCCCAAGAACCTCTTTTTTTTTTTGGCCTCAGTCTAAGGTAGTTTTGCTGGTCCCTTATAACTGTGGGTTGACAGTCCTCTACGCTCAGCCCTTTGGAGAGACGATTGGTTTGGACTCCATTGGGTCCACTGAGAGCTTGGCTGTCAGTCTAACGGTCATTGTGCTCAAGCCTCTTCCTCCTCTTTTGTCTGCTTTGAAGATCCTTTCCTAGTCTTACTTTTCTGTGGTTTCTCTCTGATGTGGTTTCTCTCTAGGTGTGCCTGCACTTTCATTTTTCCCATTGGATCTCTTGTGCTTCCTCCTTCCGGTTGTAGAACATTCTCAGTCATTGTGGAAATTTCCCCCTCCCTCATCCTATCTGTTCTTCCTCTCTGGAACTCAGGGCAGATGTGTGTTGGACCAGCTCGTCCTCTCTGGGCTGTGTGCTGCTCACTCACATTTTCCATCTCTGCCTCTCTATGTTGCATTCTAAGTGACGTCTTCAAATCTGTCTTCAGTTCATGGAATTCCTTGGACTTTAATTCCCTAGCTCGTCCGTTGCCTTTGTAATTTCTAGAAATTCTGTTTGTTTTGTTTTTGCAGAGGCTTCTTTGATGCTTTTGACTCCTCACCATTTTATTTCTATAAACATTTTCAGCATACGTTTTTTGTTTCATCTAATAAACATCTGATATCCTTGGAAGTCTAATCAGTTTGTTTTCTACCTCTCATTTTTGATGAGTTGTTCCTTTCTGTAGTTGGGATTTTTTTTTTTTGAGCCTCATAAATACCTATCTATTTATTTATTTTTACTTTTAATTTAAATTTTAGTTAACATACTAATGTTGGTTTCAGAATAATTCAGTGATCCATCACTTACATACAACACCCAGTGCCCATCACAAGTGCCTCCTTAATGCCCATCTAGCCCATCCCCCACCCACCCCCTTCCATCAACCCTCAGTTTGTTCTCTGTCCTTAAGAGTCTCTTGTGGTTTCTTTCCCTCTCTCCTCTCCCCCCTGCCCAACCCCGCCTTGGGATTTTTTTTTTTTTTTTATGAGCTGTATTTGGCTGATCTTGATTTGTAGGCTTCCTTTTGTTCATTGTTTTTTTCCAATCAAAAGGTCTCACATATTTCTTACTGAGCCAACCTACTGGTGCAGAGGCATAGTAACAGACAAAAATCATTTCCCCGGTAAAACAGGTCTATTGTTCAGGTCGTAGGGATGACTACAGAGTGATAGGGGAGGAACAGGGGGCCTCACGCAGCATTAATGTGTGTGCCATCTCATGTGCGATCCCTTATAGATGCAGCTTGGTTCTTCTCCAGTGTCTCCTCTTGGAGTTGTACCTGATTTTATTACCGGTTTTTATCTGAATCCACTGGGGAATAGGACGATTCTGCTTTGTTCCTTGGCCATGAATTGCTTGATCCAGAAAGTCTTGTGAGAAGACACGGAGACAACCGTCAGCTGTCCACACGACAATGGCGGAGAAAAGGAAGCAATTTGTAGGTTTCCTAAGGGGCCTGGGTTGAGAGGATCTTCCTCCTGAGAAGACCCTGCCAGCTACCAGGAGACATGTTACCAACCTGAAAATACTTCAGTTACCGGGCCAGGGGGCTTTGGGGCCTTGCAAGTAGTTTAAATGTCTATTTATTTATTTTTGAGAAAGGGAGAGAGAATCCCAAGCAGGCTCCAGACTGTCAGCACAGAGCCCTATGTGGGGGGAGGAGGGGGGGGCTCTATCCCGCCAATGAGAGATCATGACCTGAGTTGAAATCAAAGAGTTGGACGTTTGACTGACTGAGCCACCCAGGTGCTTTGGGCCTGACAGGTAGTATAAATTTAAACTGTGAACCTGGGTGAGGGCAGACCCGGGGCAAACAGTTTCCACACTGAGTTGAACCTGAGGCAGAAACGAGTTTCCAGAGAGGCTCTATTTGCCAATGAATAGGCTTCTCCACTGGTCTGATTTTTACTGAGCGTACCCGTCCGTACGAGGGCCCCAGCAATAGGCAGACATCTCGGTTCTGGTGTTTCCACTTGGTGCTGGCCAGAAACCGTGCCTCCTGTCTCCCCGGGCTCCTGGGCTCCTGACATTGGCAGATATCCTCAGAGCAGCCCCTGACATGAGCGCCCCTTCCTTTTCTGGTTTTAGCGCCCTCTTCGTTTTTGGCTCCTCCGAATTTCTCTGATTTCTCAGGAGTTAAACAGAATGTTTGAGGAATATTTAATAGACTGAATCTTATGCAGCATTTTCAGTGTTTGTAAACAGGAGGGCTTTCCCCATATTCTAGTCTGCTGCGCTGTCAGAGAAAACCTTAGCCTGGCTACAGTTGGAGTGCTCTAGAATCTGGATGGTCTGGAGAGGGATCTGTGGAACCTCCTTCTGTTTTGAGTAGGATGAAGTAATTCTTTGTATAAGCCAATAACGGGATTAGGCATCCAGAAATGGGGGAATGCATCAAGCAAAAAAAAGGTGTATCTGTGTATTTATCGTGAACCAGACTGTGGTTACCAGGTTTGCCAATGTACCAATCAGTTCATCTCCAAGCACATGCTGGGCCCTTGATCAGTGCTGCAGGAATGAATGATAGGATTTCTTCCCTAAGGAACTTAGGGTCTGAGTCCGAGGCAGTGTTCTATGGCATGTGGCATGGCGCTTGGTAGCACAGCCTCAGCTGGCCTGGCCGAACCAGTTTCCGGTGTTTGAGAACCACGGGTCTGAGAAAAAGAAGCTGACTTGCCGTTCGAGACGGCACCTCGTAAACAGCAGCTGAAGCGTGTAGACAGTAAATACCTTCATTACCGACGAGAGGAGATGAACTCTGCCAAAGGCACAGAGAGAGCACAAAATAAGCTTCCTTGGGGTGGAAGAGGAGAGGACGTGAGGACTGTTTGCTTTATGCCCTAGAATTTGGCTTCTTACCATGACTTTCTCCCCTCAGAAGAGCAAAGTATGTGTGGTAGTGGTGGGGCGGGTTATTAGGGAATCAATAGAGAAAAGTAGGTAGACTGTCATCTCCAAAGATTTCAGTCAAATACCCACCCCATGCCTTTTATCTTGGACTCTCTCAGCCTAGCATCTGCCAACTTCCACTCTCCTTGTCCCTTCTCCTTCTTAAAATAGCAGCAGAGGGGGTGCCTGGGTGGCTCAGCCAGTTAAGCATCTGACTTCGGCTCGGGTTGTGATCTCAGTTTGTGGATTCAAGCCCCGTGTCGGGCTCTCTGTCAGCCCGGAGCGCACTTTGGATCCTCTGTCTCCCTCTCTCTCTGCCCCTCCCCCACGCAGCAGACAAGTGATCTTTAATTCACCATGCTTTTGAAAATGCCACTGTCTCGTAAGGAAGGCTTCTGACCACTCCTCACTTTTTGGGAAAGGCAGTGCTGCGGTCCTGAGGAGGCCAGCCAGCTGCTCAGGTGGGTGTTGGAGTGATGCCTTTGACAGAAGTGTATGAGGAGGACTTATGTTTTGGTAAGTTTAAAATCAAAACACAGACGGAGTTCCTTTCTTCATTCATCAGTGTGTGACCAAAAGTCGGGGACCGCGAGGCTCTGTAATCTCTTCGTAGTGATTCCTGTATGCAACTGGGTGCTGTTTCATGATGAAGGTAACAGCGTGCCCACATTTAGGAAACCTCTGCCGTGCGATACTGCAGGGACAGTAGCCCTTGGTCAGCTCTTGCCTTCACGCTTTGGTTGGAAGGCCAGTCCTGGGCACCCTGAGTGTTCCGGGTCGCACCGGGGTATCCCAGATGCTGGCCCCGTGGCCGCCCCCCACTTCCTGATTCTACCCTGCCGCCCCTGCCATTACAACACCAGATGCTAGGACGTGGCTGTAAGGTGGGCCTCCTCAGAGAGGCGGGTCCCACATACCGAGGAGCAGGACAGCCGGTGGCCGTGCACCAGCTGGTGAAGAGGCGGCTTGTTGCAGCTGGCAGCAGGCTGAGGCCTCCACGTGTCACCCACCGTCCCTGTTCATTCCAGTACCGACTGCAAAGAAGATGATTGATAAATATTTGTTGCAGTAACGAAGTACGTTATTTTGTCTAAAAATTTATTAACAGCCCAAATAGCCATCAATACGAAATTACACATTCATAAGAAATTCTATGCAGGCATTAAAAAGAACAAGATTTACCTACAGATACTAATGAAGAAAGGACTCTCCTGTTGTTTAAGTAGGAAAAACAAGTTATAAAACAATAATCCCATTCAGGGAAAAAACAGTTTTACACACACACACACACACACACACACACACGTAGAAAGGCAAGGCAGACCTGTGTCAGAAAAAGTCTAGCGGTATATACACCGAACTGCTGAAGTGTAGTTATTTCTGAGATTGACCTACAGAAGGTTACCGCTCCTTATTTAATTCTGTTGCGTTAGAATTTGTTACAAGATCTATTACGTTCGAAATCAGAAAACAATTTTTTTTAAGAAAAGAATTTCAAAGAAATCTGAATAGCTGACAGAATTTAAAGTTTGGATTCTAAGACTAGGATTTATGAAGATATTTTAAGGTTTTTACGAAGAGGAGGAAAAAATACAGAAAAAAACTTTCTGCTGAAGTTCTTTGTCTATGGTGTTTGCTTCCATCCAGTGCCCTCTCCATCTGCCTGGAAGCCAAAGAGCAGGGAGGGCCACCCAGTGTCCTGCGACTGTAACACCGCACATCCTATAGTTAATTCTGCAAAATAGCTGTTGGTCATTGTAGATAATTCTTAAAATAAAAATTTGCTCTGTAATCACTATGTAGGCTCTTCTGCAACATTCACTTGGTACTTAAAAGGAAAAATCCCCAGCAGCATCTATTGATTTGGCGGTCACATGAATGCAGAACATTTTCTCCAAGATTTTAGCTCTGGGTAGTATTTTCCTTCTTTCTAGCATATCCATACACCTCTGAGAGGGAGTCAAGTGGCCATGGGTTGAGACTCACCCAACTAGGGCAATAAAGAGAAAAATTAGTCTAATGCATGGTCTTAACAAGAGGGGGAGTGTGAGCATGAATAATTAATCTCACTAGTCTGTGGCAATCAGATAAAATGAAGTCCCATTTGCTCAACCTTATTAAAAGAGAGAGAGCGTGGGAGGGAGCGAGCAAGGGAGGGAGAAATGGTAAAGGTCGTTAAGGGACTTTTAACATGGAAAGAACCGCCTCAGAGATGGGTAATGTGTTTTCTAATCTCTGTGGTCTTTAACTAACCCTAATGGTAAAGGTACTCTTTGGATATTCTGATTCATTGAATTATTAAACATTTCAGAAAATACTTGACTCTTTGCTATGAACTTTGATGCCTTTATGATGAATTTGCAGTCTTTCCGGAGAGGGATCAGAGTTCCCTGTGTCACTCAGAGATGACCTATCCACTTGTCAAAAATGAACTAGAAAAAGTAAAGATGGACCCAATACCAGATTTTAATTGTTAGGTTTACCACGGACCTTTGCACTTTCAAGGCCTACCTTCCTACGATGGAAGTGGAACTGTTATAAAAACAAAAAGACATTGAGTCTGACAACTCCACTGAAAGCTCTGTTATGATACAGAAGTGTGGAAATTATGAGAGACCATGAGGTTGCTGTTTGAATTGTTTTTATCCTTCCAGGAATGGATTTTATGCAACTTTTAGGTTACTCACTATAGATAGGTTTGATTACTTCTAATCAATATTACTTGCAAGAAGAACTTCTTTTGGATATTTTAGAATTGTTGAAATTGTGTTCATTTAAAATTGTTGGAATTTTCTCAAACTTACTTTCAACTGCGTGAAAATAAAAATAAAATTTAGCTTGCTCTCTGTAGTCTTTATGATTAGGAAGGCGGTTTAAGTTTTGAAATTGCCTCTTTCCTTTCAGCCTCTTTCAGGTGCTGCTCACAATAGTTAATTAATATTAGTCTTTTTTTTTAAACTGTGAAGCATTTCCAAAGGTTCACTTATTAGAAGTGTGTGTTGATGAAGAGATCGTGGTTTTCAAGGTGGAGACCCACAACCTCCCAGTACTGAAATAAGAATCTGTATCCTGATAATTGGTAATCGTACAGGTTGAGAAGAAAAAGATAGCACATTTCATTTTCATGTGTGTGAGAAGGGAGGAGAATCTATCTACAAAATATTAACATTAAAACTTCTGAGTTCGGGGCGCCTGGGTGGCGCAGTCGGTTAAGCGTCCGACTTCAGCCAGGTCACGATCTCGCGGTCCGGGAGTTCGAGCCCCGCGTCGGGCTCTGGGCTGATGGCTCAGAGCCTGGAGCCTGTTTCCGATTCTGTGTCTCCCTCTCTCTCTGCCCCTCCCCCGTTCATGCTCTGTCTCTCTCTGTCCCAAAAATAAATAAACGTTGAAAAAAAAACTTATAAAAACTTCTGAGTTCAATAAATTTAACCACATGACCAACAGGATAGAATGCATGTTCAGGGAGGGTGTGTGTGTGTATGAGTGTGGGTGAATGAGGAGGCTTTTGAACTGTGAATTTGGGCAAGGGCTGTATCTTCAGTATTAACAACAGTGAATAATGCATAGCAAGCATTTCATGTTAATTCACTGAATTACTAAGATTTTTTGTTTAGTAAAAGACTTAAATATTCTTTAGGAAGATTCCTCATAAATCCTCCTTTTTTTTCTTTTTGCTGGAGAGATAGCACAGAAATGTTCAAATATGATGAATACCTTGTCTAGTGATCAAGGATACCTTATTTGCCTCTATACCTTATAGAACAGAGCCTCCTAAAATTAGCAAGTTGAGAGTGGCTGAAGAGAGAAATGTTTGGGAATGTTCATTACACCAATATGATTATACCAATTATATCAATAAAAAAAAATTTTTTTTAATGTTTGGGAACAAGGCTTTGTGTTTTGGTTTGCAGTTTAACCTAAAGGAATCACTGGTCATGTAGTGATTAAGTGTCCATCTTCCCGGATACTTGTAGTGTTGTTTTTACCTTCCGGGATATGCACAGAGAGAGGGGAAAAACAAAGAGAACACAGGCTGGCTCATCTGCAGACATCAGAAAATCAGAAAGCAGCTTCTCAGCAGTCAGTGACCCTTGTTTTCTCTGCTGCTTTTTCTGCCTTAGGAAATTGGGATACCTCATATCCCCACTTGGCATTTTCTTTTGTGTCCTAGGATTTTGCACCTTGGCCTGAGGAATTCTTGGGATGTTCTTTTGTTTTCTTTTGCGTGTCCTTTTGTCATTCCAATAGCCATATCCCTACACTGTCACTCCTTGGAGAAGGTAAGGACATTAAGCGGCAGATCCTGTCCCTTATAAAAGCAGCTGGGGAGTAATAATGGCCCTGCCCTGAGCAAGGCTGCAGTGAGAAGTGTTGCACGTAGGCCTCCTGTGTGCAGCTGCAAACCCACGCGTCTTCCTTCCTTCCCAGATCCTGGTGTACAGCCTGGAGGCAGAGCGCTGCCTCTCGAAGCTGGGTAACGCGCTCGGGGATTTCACTTGCGTCAACCTCAGAGACAGCCCTCCCAACCTCATGGTCAGTGGCAACATGGACAGGAGGTAAGTCTGAGCGAGGAGCCGCGTCTCGTAGCCACGGGAGCTCCTGCCGAGGCTTTGCCCCTCGGCTCGGCGCCACTGTTCTTGCTCATTCCCTCTGCTGCTCACACCGCTGCGTGCTCGCTCCACAGCCTCGCCTGCCTCAGCTCAGCCCTGATCCTTAAATACCGCCCCTGTGAACGTGGAAAACAAAGTCTTGCATTAGGTAATAGTTGGACAGAGCTGGGTCTCCGCCTCATTTCTGAAACGCTCCGGGAAGGTGGTCTTTTCAGCCATTTGGTGGACACAGTTGGTAGAAGGTCCAGTGAGACCACTTGGAATATCTTTTGTTCCCCTGCTGCAAAATTTGTTTGGCATTTAAAAGCTCACTTTCTAATATTAAAAACAATAACCTAAGGGCTGAATCATGTTCAACAGAATAGGGTTGCCTGCCAAATGATGTCAAGAGTGTATTTCAGAACACTATGGTGTCCCTCTGGTGATGGGGGGAGAAAGGGACTTGATGGGAACAGATTCCAGTTTCTCTTTAGCTGATTAGCAGTCTTCTCTTTAACGCTTTGGCTTAGGGAGTCGGATTTTCCTGGTACAGGGTCCAGTGCCAGCCACGACGCTCCAGGAACCATCAGCACGAAAGGATTAAAGTGTTTGAAAAGACCCTCTGAGTCCAAATTTTAGGTCTTTTTCTCTGCCCATTCCCTCTCCCCCTTGTCTTTTCTTTTCCTTGTCTTTTTTTTTTCTTTTCTCTTTTTTTTTGGCTGGTTATCTGCCTTGTCTGATCCGGTGCCCCGAAGAGAGGTAGCATGGCTAGAGGCCAGGGTCTGCCGGCGCCCCCCTTCCCCGGCCCGGCCCCGGGCTGCAGGTGGTGGGCTGCTCGGTGGGGGGGATCGGATCGCGAGGCGGGCACTCCTGTGTGCCAAGTCCCAGACCTCGGCCGCACCCGCACCGCTGCAGCAGCTTGCAAAAATAATTATCATGTCAAATAATATTTTCAACTCCTGACCTTCACCCCTCTGCTACCCCCTTCCCCTAGAGCAAACAGATTATGTGAGTGTGCTCTATCGAAAGAAAATTTTTTTCTCAAGGCTTCCTAAAATGGCTGATGGTTTCTGAGCCGAGAATTGAACTCCTCAGTGTAGGTCCCATTTTTCTATTTCAAAACAAAACAAAACCAGGCTTGATAAGCGGCCCCGCGTGAGGCACAGCAAATGAAACCAGTCAGTTTGTAGTTCTACTCCCATGTTTGAGTTTGTAGACTGAGCTGTACAAAGGCTTCAGGCTTATCTGATAGGATCTCCCTCCAGGGACCTAGTAGCTACTAACCGCTTTCCAGGAGAGCGAATGCAGAGGGCTCCTGCGGGCGTCCACATGGAAGGGTTTCGGATTGTAGCTTATGCTTCAGAGTTTGTTTACAGCGTGAGCATTTAGGTAGGTGTTCAGCTACATCTCGGCTCACAGGACAGCATGGTAGTGTTCCAGAGAAGAGATGGCTCCCTTCTGCCTAACTTAGCCTAGTCGGTTGCAGGGCAGTTAAAGCCAGGTTTTCCTGACCCTTGTTGGCTGAACAGGATCCTTGTCAGTTAGGAGACCTACAGACTTCAGACTCTGTAAAGCTGAATTTTTTCCCTGGAGCAAGGCTGTCTGAGGGGCTAAAGGCCCTGTGTAAAATGGCTCTCTGGTCGTTTTTTTCTTTTTCTCTTTCTTTCTTTCTTTCTTTCTTTCTAAAAAAATTTTTTTAATGTTTGTTTATTTTTGAAAGAGCACAGGCAGGGGAGAGGCAGAGAGAGAGAGGGAGGGAGGGAGCGAGACAGAATCCGAAGGAGTCTCCAGGCTCAGCACGGAGCCCAACGTGGGGCTCAAACGCATGAACCGCGAGATCATGACCTGAGCCAAAGTCGGACGCCCAACCGACTGAGCCGCCCAGGCACCCCTCTCTGGTCATTTTCAAGTGCAGATTTGACCATGTTAAGCCTGTTTTATTAGGAAACGAATGTTGTGTTTTTTGTTTGTTTCTTAATCCCCTGTCTCTGTGGGGTGAAAGGAACAGACTAGTGGTTTGGCGTTCAGGAGGCGGTGTGCAAGGTGGCATTTCATCAGGGCAGTCCTACAACTGCATGCCAGCAGTTTGACCACTCTGCTGGTGACCATCATATAGGAGGTCATTCTCTGTGAAGCAGAAAAGCAGTGTAAGCACAAAGAATTTGAAACACGGGCGTTAAAAAAATTACGTCTAGAAAAAGAAAAGAATAAAGAATGTAGGCTTTCAGATCGGTAGAGGGAGGTCGTGCGTGCATGTGTTTCCCCAAAGGCTTAATGAGCTACGAGTAGGATCTCTCTAGAAATGCACACCCAGGCTCATACAGCTTCTGTTTCATTTCAACAGAGGCAGAAAGGGGCCAAATACTACGAAGAGAACTATATGTAGTTCTGGCTGCCACTATAATGGTCAATGCACTTGTAAAAGCCTGGAACCTCCTTTTTTATATTTAAACTTAATCCTACTGCACTCTCTTCATACTCTATCAACAACCTAAGAGTGTAGTGGACTCTGAAGATACATGAAACTGTCCCAGGTTAGGACACAAATAATTTTTCATTAACATAAGGAAATCAGCAAACATGGGTAGAATTTTGTAAGGAGCTTGGGGGAGGGGTGGGAAGCAGGGGGGACTGATAGGCTGAAATTAAAAAGGAAAAAATAGCAGGGCACCCGGGTGGCTCAGTTGGTTAAGCGTCCAACTTCAGCTCAGGTCATGATCTCTCAGTTTGTGTGTTCGAGCCCCGCGTTGGGCTCCATGCTGACAGCCTAGAGCCTGCATCTGATTCTCTATCTCCCTCTCTCTCTGCCTTTCCTGCTCATGCTCTCTCCCTCAGAAATAAGCATTAAACACACACACACACACACACACACACACACACACGGAAAAAGCTCACCTAGCCTGTCACCCTGTCCACAAGAAGCAGGTTAGAGTCTGATGAAGTTGAAGAGAATGATTGCCTGGAAACAGCTCTGGTTGGATCATGCCTCTGCCTCTCCCCTGCTGGCAGAGAAGGGCTATAAAGCAGGGACAGAGTGAGGTGTGGCTCTGCATGAGAGTTTTAACACTGTAGATCAGTGACTTCTTCTGAACGCACCCTTTGTCCTTTCCTGGTAAAGCAAGAAGAGTGAGGAATAGCGGAGTACCACGGACACTCATGTTCCTCCCCAGAGTGTCAGTCTAGCGCTCAGCGAGTGCCCAACACAAAGCTTTGTATTTACTCTAAGATGCCCTTCTCCTTTTACGTTTTCACCTCTGTGAAATCAGGACTTGCCGTTTACAAGGGCATCGTAAAATTGGCAGCATTTTTAAATGTTACCCAAAGTAACGGTGCTTCTTACGATCAATGGTATTTTTAATTAAATGAAACTATGTATTTGTTCACTGAAGGCAAAAATGAATTAATGGCCTGGGAATGAGAACATTTATGAGAAGCTTGAATAGATTACCAAGAGGAAGACTGCAGGAAATAAGCCACTTTGTTGTTGTTGTTGTTGTTGTTGTTGTTGTTTAACCTGTTTGGCGTTCACCGAGCATTTAAATCTGTGAATTTATGTCTTCTACAAAATTTAGAAAGTTTTCGGTCATTACTTCTTCACATATTTTTTTTCTGCGCCCATCCCCTCCCCTCCTGGGACTCCAGTGATGTCAAAGTCAGACCTTCGGATACTGTCCATCAGCCACTGATGCTATATGTTCCTTTTCTTCCCTAAACTTTCTGTTCTTCAGACTGCATAAGTATCCATTTAATTTCAGGTTCATGGCCGCCTTCTTTCCTCTGGCATCCCCATGTTCCTGCTGAGCCCCTTCAGTGAATTTTTTATTTCAGATATTTTTAGTTCAAAATTTCCACTTAGATCTCTTTCTCTGTTCAGAACATCATTCTCTCTTACCATTTTTACCTTTACTCCTTGGAATATAGTCACAGTAGCTGCTTTGAAAGTCATTGATAATTCCCCAAGTCTGGGTTGTTTTTTCCCATGAGAGTGGGTCACATTTTCCTGGGTGCGTGTGTGTGTGTGTGTGTGTGTGTGTTTGCAGGGGTGGGGTGGGGGGTATATCAAGTAATTTAGGACTATATCCTGGACATTTGGAGTGTTACGTTGTGTCTGCTTTGGATCCTATTGTATAATCCTCTGGAGAATGTTAAGATTTTTGTTTTCAATAGGCAGCCGTCCTGGTTAAGTTCAGACTGGAAGTTCTGTCTCCTGTGGGTAGATATTCAAGTGTCCGCTCAATTTTCAAAGGTTTTTTTTATGCGGCTCTCGCTCTGTCCCACACATATGCCACCCAGCTCCCCAGGGGTTAGTCTGAGATGGCAGTGGTCTTTTACTTTTTTAAGTTGAAATATTGGTTGACATATAATGTTATATTAGTTTCACGTGTACAATGTGGTGATCAGCCGTTTTATCCACCTATCCATTATAGCAGAATAAGGGTAGTTACCATCTATTACCATACAATATTTTTATAACATTCTGGACTGTATTCCCTTTGCTGTACTTTTCATCTCTGTGACTTATTTATTTTATAACTGGGATTCTGTATCCTCTTAGTCTCCTTCACCGTTTTGCTCATCCTCCCAACCTCCCTTTGCTCCGGCAGCCACGAGTTCATTCTCCGTATTTATGAGTCTGTTTCTGTTTTTGGTTTGATCTCTTGTTTTGTTTTTTAGGTTCCATATCTGTGACATCATATGGTATTTGTCTTTTTCTCTTTGACTTATTTCAGGTAGTATAATACCTTCTAGGTCCGTGCATGTTGTAGGAGGAGAGACTTCATTTTTTGTGGCTGAGTAGTGTTCCATTGTATATACACACTACGTCTTTATCCATCCACCAACAGACACTTAAGTTGCTTCCGTATCTTGGCTCTTGTAAATAATGCTGCAGTGAACATGGGGATGCCATGCATCTTTTCAAATTAGTGGTCTTGTTTTCTTTGGGTAAATAACCAGTGATGGAATTTTGAATATTTGTTTTAATGTTTGTATTAATTTTTGAGACAGAGTGAGACAGAGCACTGAGCGGGGGAGGGGCAGAGAGCCAGGGGACAACAGAATCCGAAGCAGGCTCCAGGCTCCGAGCTGTCAGCACAGAGCCCGACGTGGGGCTCGATCTCACAACCATGAGATCATGACCTGACCCAAAATCAAGAGTCAGGTGTTTAATCGAGTGAGCCACCCAGGCACCCCCCTTGCTATTTCTCTTCCACACTAGCCATTCTAACTGGCGTGAGGTCGTATCTCATTGTGGTTTTGATTTGCATTTCCCTGATGATGAGTGGTGTTGAGCATCTTGTCATGTGTCTGTTGGTCACCTCTGTCCTCAGGAAAAAGTGTCTATTCAGCTCCTCTGGAGATGGCAGCGGTTTAAATCTTAGTTGAGATCGCACAGCCTTTGCTCTGCTGATTTGGATCTCACCTGCGCAGCTCAGAGATGAGCCTGGGATTCACGTATGTGTAAGAGGCTTTCCTTTAGTGCCCTCCTCTCTTCAACCCTGCACTCTCCAGACTTCTAGGTGCTCCTTGCCCTTGGGCCTCTCACCGAAGAGGGGGTTTCTCTCAGAGTTTTACCAGCCTGCTTTGCTACCACCGTGCAACCCTGTGACTAGAGTCTGCCTTTGGGGCAAAGCAACAGAGAAAAGCGGGAGAAATCCCCACAAAGGACTTTCCCCCCAACAACACACACGCTGTTTGGACTGCAGGGGCCCCTTTCCGTGGTTCTTCAGAAAGGTGGTGGGATTTTTTTGGAGCTTCAGCTCCTGGTGCGCGTACAGCTCTGCTCTTGGAGCGCGTGCCTGGGGCATGGCTGTGAGCAAGAGGACCCCCACGTGATCACTGCGTCCGTAGCCCAGCGTCTCGAGTTGACTCTCCAGAGTCTTCAGGTGTTTGGTTTTTGTGTTGCATCCAGAGGTTTTGGTGGTAGTTCAGCAGGAGACAGAGGTGCTAATGGGCTTTAGTTCCTGTTGGCCAGAGCCAGAACTCCCGCCTTCTCTTCAGCGATTTCAATAAAATAGTTGGCGGTCAAGGGCTGTGTTGAGCGAGGCCCCTCCCCATTCTGTCTGTCGTTCTCAGTCTTCTCATCGGTGACCTGCTCATTCCCCGCCATGAAACCGGGGATCTGGAACAGAGCAGCTCATCAGTGCTCTGCAGGGAGGATCTAAATAGGATGTGGTGGTGAGGGCCTAGGTCAGGTTGGTAGTGGGTTGTCAAGGCAACAGTACTGCACCAACAATTCCCACTGCTTTTTTCTCCCTGTAATCTCAAGATTATTTAAACTTTTAGCAGCTTTACTGAGATAAAATTCACATGCCTACAACTCACCAGTTTAAACTGTACAATTGAGTGTAACATCCACAAGGTTGTGCGACCATCACCATCATCCCCATCTGTTTGGGACATTTCCTATAAATGGAATCCTATAAAATGTGACCCGTCGTCACTGGCTTCTTCCACTTGGCATAGTTATTTCCGAGATAAACGTGTGTTGTAGCATGAATCACTACTTTATTCCTTTTTATGGACGGACAGTATTCATTGTGTGAGTATGCCACATTATTCATTCATCAGTTAATGAACATCTGGGTTATTTCCACTTTCTGACTATTATGAAGACTGCTGTCGTCATTCAGGTACAAATTTTTGTGTAGACGTATGTTTTCAGTTTTCTTGGATATATACTTAGGAGTGGAGTTCCTGGCTTATACGATAACCCAACGTTTACCCATCTCGGGAACGTAGACGCCTTTTTTGAACTTAGTCCCTTTTTTGAAAGTGACTGCGCCATTTCACATCCCCACTGGCAGTCGGTGATGGTTGTCATTTCTCCACCGCCTGGCCCGTACTTACTCTGGTCTCTAATTACAGCGTAACGGGTACGAGGGGTAGCTCATGGTCATTTTGATTTTCATTCTCCCGGTGGCTGATGATGTTGAACACCCTTTCATTTGCTTTTTGGCCTCATCGGATAAATGTCCATTCAGATCCTTGGCCCATTTTTTAGCTGGGTTGTCTTTTTATTTATTGAGTTGTAAGAGTCTTTCATAGATTACAGATACCAATCCTTTATCAGATAGGATTTGTAAGTATTTGCTCCTAATGTGTGGGTTGTCCCTTCACTCTCTCAGTGGCATCCTTTGAAACACAATCGTTTTTAATTTGAGTGAAGTTCAGTGTATCTGTTTTTTTCTGTCACCGGCGCTGTTGGTGTCCTGTTGAAGAAGCCATTTCCTAGCCCAGGACCACCACGATTTACTCTTCTGTTTTCTCTAGAGAGGTTTTCTAGTTTGGGCTGCTACAGTAAGGTCTCCAATGCATTTGGAGTTGATTTTTGTACGTTGTGAGGTAGGAGTAGTCTGGCCTCATTCTCTCACATGTGGCTGCCCTGGTGTCCCAGCACCATCTGTTGAAAAGACTGCTCTTTCCCCCACTGAACGGTCTCAGTACCACTGTTGAAAGTCAACTGACCATAAAATAGGTTATTCCGAGTGTACTCGTCTGATTAAAACTTAAAATCTACAAGGACATTAACGTAAGCTAAATATTTCCATGTTTCCAGTTTGGGATCTTGTGCCGGATTATTTGGGCATTCTGTATATCACCATTACTGCTCACAGACCTCTTCAGGGCCATCCAGTGCTGGCCCAGCTGAGGAACGAGGGCCAGAAAGGTTGAGTGATCATTCCACGGGTCCTACTGCTCTTCGTGGACACCGTAAGGGGGGCTCTAAACCCCAGAGACATACAGCTTTTAACACGCAGAGCTCTGAGCCGACCCTGGAGTTGGATCATTAAACTGGCTAGTTCTACTTTAAAACTGCGTGTTCTTCTAGTTGCTGTTTCAAGTGAATCATTCACCAGAGGCCATCAGTGGTATATAGACAAAGCTATTCATTTTGGCATATAAGGTTGTATGTAAGGTCTTCTCTAATAGTCCAAGTTCAGTGAGACAAAACAGAATCCTGTGATTTCTTTAAAAAAAAAAAAAAAAAAAAAAATATATATATATATATATATATGTTAAACACACACACACACACACTTCCATTTTAAAGGTTTCTTATTTGTCCTGTCTATTTTCTGGATAGAAATCCAGCTTTAGGTCAGGTCCTTCTAAATGAAACTGCTGAGCCAGAGTCTGAATAGGCTTCATCTCTGCCATCAGCTACGGCTTGCCTTATTATCATACAGGACTATTTAATCCAAACCAATGGGAAGCGAGCCCCCCCCCGCCCCAGTCAGAGAATCTCGGAGCTTACTTCTGGCCCTGACAAATAGGAAGTTGTGGTGCCCTGCTCCCTGCTGTCATCGAGCGAGCGAGTGAGCGAGCGGGGAGCGGGGCGTAAATGTTGTGTTTGCTCCATCTGTAAGTGTTAGAATAAGTTATTCAGAGCTCTTAGCACAGGACCAACCAGAGTGGGCCTCCCTCCCCGTTCCAGCACGTTTTCCTGCCCATCAGATGGATGCTCCTCTGCTGGAGTCTTTGGAAGGTTCTGGTGTCTTTTATTTTAATTGGCGGGCGAGAGCCGACTCCTACGGCGCGATTTTCATTAGAGAGGGGCTGGAGCGAGGGAGTGTTGGAACAGCCCTCCAAACCCAACGATGAATATTAAACATAACACAATTACAGCTTTCGGACCAATTATTTTTCTTTTCAACGGGCAAAGTTGATGAAATACTCGCAGGATAGGAATTCACAATATCTACCGTTGGCTTCTTTTTGTCCCTGGCGTCGGTGGTCTTGGCGTTATGTTGTGCCCATTTGTGGTGCTACCTGTGTCCCAGCATCAAGTCTTTGGTTGGAGCGCTGAATTTGCCAAGGCAGGCAGTTCAGGGTGGGGTGGCTCCGTCAGGCGTTCGAGGCAGACCCCGCTCTCCCCGTGGGAACGTGAATGGCTCGCGCGGACTCTGCCATTTCTGTCTGTTGACAAGAATGCAGAGGATGCCTCTCCCGGGAGATGTCCTATACCTGCTTTTCCTTTTTTCCTTGGGGGGGGGGGGGGGGTTCAAGTCCGTTCTGGCCGTTCTTGTTTTCCTCAGTGATGTAAAATATGCAAATGCTGCATCTTTTGGTGTATTTGTTTATTTTGTTTGGAGCCATCCATGCTGGTATCTAAATACAATAGGAAAACAGATGGCAAACTTTGAACTTCTGGACCGAATTTGTGTTTGCCTTTGTCTTCCTAACAGCCAAACTGTAAATTATGGAGTATAAATATTCAACAGAGGAGCTCTTTATGAAAATCACCACGGTGAAATGGACCCCTATTAACCAGATAT
Organism: Herpailurus yagouaroundi; assembly: GCF_014898765.1. Lineage (NCBI taxonomy): Eukaryota > Metazoa > Chordata > Mammalia > Carnivora > Felidae > Herpailurus > Herpailurus yagouaroundi. The sequence continues at coordinate 6,852,531 of NW_024412422.1, read as the reverse complement.
CCGCTGACAAGTACTGGGGCTAGAATCTTCCTCTTCACGTTGCGGTTGGTAAGCGGTGCAGCTGTCGCCTGCTGCCAGCCTGCCTTTTCCAGGGGGTCCACCTTTTCTCACAGATGCCTCAAGTGGCTCTAAATGCTGATGGAGGGAGACCTTTGTCTCCCAAGTCTGCTCCACGCTGTCTGCATCTCGGGTCCAGACCCCGCGCCGGGGAGGGGGGCCCGCGGGGCGCGCCATAGTCAGAGAGTGTGAGGTGGTTCCAGGCCCTCGCCCGTGTGCCAGGAGTACGGATTTCTAAACTCCAGGTTTATGTACAGGAGCGCGTGTGAGACACGGCACGGTTTGAACAGGAACAGCGTGCCTGTGCGGCCACCGCCCAGCCTACCCAGTGCCCCCGTCGTGAACGAGTCTGCTTCGCAAACAGCATGACGGTGCCCGCGACTAGAGGGAGCGGGCAGCTTTACTTCGTCCCGCTGTCTCCACTCCTCCCCGCCGTAACTGCTGTTACGCATTCAAGTGCGTCCTTCCAGCATCTTACACTCTTTCACCTAAACAGGTAACCTGCACGGTCAGAAGCACGATACAGAGGGAGAAGCGACGTTTCTGGGCACTTCTCTTCCCGAGCAGCCTGGTCCTCCTCCTCGGTCAGCGTTCTCCGGAGGGGTCTGTACGCACATGCGCGGAGATGTTCTTCCCCCGCCCCCGACCCCTGTCACACCATTGGCCCCGTGCCCTCCGTGTGTAGCAGTGGCTTGGTGACAGCTCCCCTCCCATGGTAGAGACCGGGCACGGCCACTGTGTGACTGCACCGGCAGTGACCGAGCGAGGGCCGTCCGCGTCCATTCGCACTCGTGCCTACTCCACGGCGTCCCGTGGCTCCCGCCACCCTGCTTGGTGTTCGAGAGGTGATGCGTCTTTCCCTCAGGTTGAAGGCCTTTTGTCTTCTGCACTTGCCCACTTTAGTAAGATACTCTTCAGTATGTCATTCTCACTTTGATGAGTGCCGAGCGTGAGCATGCGTGCCCTTCGTGAATGCTAGAAACACGCCCGCCACTTACTATTCAAATATTGCCTCTTTGCAGTATGCTTTGTTTTCTCCATCTGGAACTTCTTTTGGACACAGGCTGAACTGTCCCCTTCTATCATTTGTGTCTCCTAATCCGTTGGTCACATTTTTTATTTATGTGCACTCCATTCTAGGTCATCTTTCAGATTTATCGTCTAATCCACAAAGTTTTCCAGCCTGTCTAATGAATTTAATTTCAGGGGCTGTGTTTTCATTTACAGAAGTTTTACGTAAGAATTTTTTTTAAGTTTACTTATTTCGAGGGGCGCTTCAGTGGCTCAGTCTGTGAAGTGTCAGTGCTGACAGCCTGGAGCCTGCTTCGGATTCTGTGTCACCCTTTCTCTGCCCCTCCACTCATGCCCTGTCTCTCTCAAAAATAAACATTAAAAAAAAATTTGAGAGAGTGAGTGAGAGCAGAGAGAGAAGAAAAGACAAAGACTCCCAAGCCGGCTCTGTGCTTTCAGCCCAGGGGTTTGAGCCCCACGAACCATGAGGTCATGACCTGAGCCGAACCCAAGAGTTGGATGCTTACCTGAGCCACCCAGGCACCCCTCGTTTATAGAACTGTGACTTTTTTGTGTGTGTGTAAAGCAGGAATCTATTCCCACCCCCTTTGGGTGGGCCCAAGTCTTACCTTCTTGCCGCTGTGTTTTGGGAAGCTCCAACCCTACCCGTAGTTCCTGAGGTTGGCACCTGGCAACAGACTCACCCCACCCCACATGCATGCCGGCAACTGAGACACCGAGCAGTGCATTTTCAGGGGTGTAATTCATCCGGCAGTATTAAGTGACTTTCAGTGGGAGGGTCAGGAAATTGTCTGAAACAGAAACCCCATCTTCTAAAAACCGTGCTAATGGCCTTGTGTGGCCATGTGTATTTGTATACGTATATTAGGTACAGCCTAGATAAAATTCCTAGCAGCAAAACTGCTGGGTCAGAAGCGAAGTGTATTGTTGCTGGATATTGCCATAACGCTCCCCGCAGAGGGGTCTGTGCTCACATCGGTCGTGTGTAAGTGTGTGTCTATCCAGGTCTCTCCAGCGTGGAGGGTCTCACGGGGTGGATTACCAAACTTGATCTCTGCTGGGTAGACAGGTAACCGGTGGTAGTGAACTGTAGTTCTAGTTCTTAATTTCTCTCATTACCAGTGAGCACATCTCACACATGTTTAAAAGCCATTAGTAATTTCCCGTTTTTTCTTAGCTTTTATTTTAATTTCGGGTTGCCCATCTTTACTTTCAATTTGAAGGAATTTTTTTTTTTTACAAGAAATTAGCCATTCCTCTCTGATGCATACATTTTCCCCAGTTTATCATTTGCCTCGACTTTGATTTTTCCCCCCTCCGTGGGAAAAATTTCAATACTTTTATCAATATTTTTGACTTCTGGGTTTATGTGTTTAGAAGGGCCTTCCCTATTCTGAATATTCTTGGCCGTTAATTATGTTGAACTCTTTGAGCCACCTGTAATTTATTTTGATGCAGTGTATATGGTAGAGATCCAAGTTGAGAGAGTTAATTGCTCTCTTAAGTGGGATCTTTTCTTTGATTACATTTTTAAAACCAGTGGTTGGTTTTAAGACAGCTATTGATTTTGACGTATTAATTTCATTTGATTCTGAGTTATTACTGAATTATCTTTGGCTGTCATCTCTAATTTGTCCCCTTCTCATTTTGTCTTTTATCTAATCGTGTCTGGTTTTTTTTTTTTTAATGTTTATTTTTGAGAGGGTGCAAGCCGGGGAGGGGGATGGAGGGTCCCAGCGGGCTCCGCACTTGACGGCAGAGAGCCTCACACGGGACTCAAACTCACGAACCTCGGGATCGTGACCTGAGCCACCCAGGTGCCCCTAATTGTGTCTGTTATTAAACAATGTGAAATATTGGTAAAAATGGATCGTCGTTTTTTAAAGCCTTCGTTAGAAAGAAGTGTTCTGTCTCCTCGAATTTCTTTTCAGCGTTTGTGGAAACGACCGTGTGGCTTTCCCCATTCGTTGTAGTCACGTGGTGAACTGCAGTAGATTCCTCGACAGGTTCTGCTTGTGGGTAGCACGTGGCTCTGGACCCTGCTGTACTGCCTTGAGGTCTGGCATTGACCCAGACCCAGTGCCGCCTCTCACACTGGGCCGATCGGCAAGGTCTGGGTGATGACAGGATGCCGGCCTCACGTCAAGATCGGGGAAGCGGTTTGCTCCTTCTTGTGCTGGGGAGCCACATGCGCCGCCCCAGGGGGCCTTCCCTCCAGGGTGTGCCTGTGTCGCTCACTTGTTCCAGGGACCGTTGGCTCCCTTGAGAGCTTTCCCCGTCTGCTCATTGTTACTTTTTCTATCCTCGGGGGTCAGTTTGGGTGATTCACCAGGAGATTGAAGAAAATCAGCTCAAACCTGAGTACATAGTGACTGAAGAAACCATTATTTAAAAAAAATCTCCAAAAAAAATTAGGTGCATGTAGGTTTTTCCTGTCCAGGCAAATTTTATCAGACACTTACTAAACTGTCTCCATCATTATAAAGCTTTTCGTGCCGCAGTCCACCTCTCATCCGTAGCACATACTGAGTTGTCGGTACTTGGTGATCCATTAGGATCCCTTCTTGCTCCTTGGTGGGTTCTCCCCACGCAGTCTGTGGCTTCGCAAAGCCATCTTCTCGAGCCACGCTGGAGAGTTTCATGCATCCCTCTGTGTGCTCCCCTCACAGTCCTTCCAGTATTTTGCCACATCCCTTTCTTTTCGAGAGGTCCACAGGTAGCAGATTTGGGGTCCTTTTCTGTTAAAAAAAAAATCTTAATTATGCCTTCGAACTCGGTAGGTCCACGAGGTATAGGAGTTTTGGTTCAAACTAATGTTCCTCAGAACTCTGCATACCATTGATCTGGTGCACATGCTCATAACTGGGAGTTGAGGACCCAGCGGGTTTCAGACCCTCTCTGTGCACCTGTTGTCTAGACCACACTTACCATGCTAGCATTAGCTGGGACTGGCCTCCTGCTAGGCACTGGGTCTTTTACTTTTTGACTTGTAGCAGCGAGGCTGTTAAGTTCACCTGTACTGAAATTTTGCCCCTTTTAATTTTTGCTCTGTGGCTTTTATTTCAGGAACCGTGTTGGTGTTTTGCCACATAAGGGATCTGTCTCGTTTATCCATGTGTGGAAATGCAGCATATACTTAAACAGTCATTTTTTTTAACATTTTTTAAAATTTATTTTTGAGAGAGGCGCAGAATACTAGCAGGGTAAGAGCACAGAGAGGGAGACACAGAATCCGAAGCAGGCTCCAGGCCTGAGCTGTCTGCATAGAGCCCACACCAGGCTCGAACCCAGGAACCGTGAGATCATGACCTGAGCCAAAATCAAGAGTCGGACGCTTAACCCACTGAGCCACCCAGGCACCCCAAGCAGAGTCATTTTTAAAGAGGTTCTTAAATTCACATTATTACAAGGCAAGTAATTATTGTGGGACTTCAGATGAGTGGCAGCCACGGACACATTGCTTTCCAAATTTCGACAAGAGGGTGATAAAATTTAAAAGTCAAGTTAAATTCAACCCCAGAAAAGTGTCATTTTCCCAACTGGGTAAGGGTTTGGGTTACAGACGAGTGTGGCCTGTTTACCTCCTGCCCTTAACAGAATTTGGTGGTACCAGCAAAACTCCTGGGCTGGGCAGTAGACTTACCACTGGGTCAGCCTCCTCAGTCCGGTGTGGTCAGAGTTGAGCTTTCCTGTGTGTGGACTCCCGCTCAGGGCAGGTGTCTTCCCTGTTGAGCAGAGAAAGCATGTGTGACGGGTCAGCTGATATAGTTGTCTTGAGTCTGTCTTGTTCTGGGGGCTTTTCTGTCGCACCCTCGCATCCTATGACCATGTACTAATAAGGAGGTAAAAGTTCTATATCAGTATGAAGATGTTGGCACACAACGTTTTTTGTTTTTTTTTTTTAATGTTCTGGCACAAGATTGTTGGGCATCGACCAGCACAACCAAGGATGAACCTGTCATTTCGGGCCTTAACACGAATCCCATTTCTCTTATCTGTGCTTCTCTCGGGCCTTCCAGGGTGAGGATCCATGACTTCCGCACTGACAAAATCGCCCTGTCACTCTCTGCCCACCAACTGGGCGTCTCTGCAGTGCAGATGGACGACTGGAAAATCGTCAGTGGAGGCGAAGAAGGCCTGGTCTCGGTGTGGGACTATCGGATGAACCAGAAGCTGTGGGAGGTGCATTCCAGGTAACTGAACGGAACGGGAGCCATAGGGGTAGCAGGCCGCCTCTGAGCCAGTTCCTTGTGTCACCACACCGTCCTCAGCGTAACCGAGGAGCTGGCTGCGGTCAGTTCCTCTCTCCATTTCTCAGGCGAGGAACCTGAGACCCAGAGACGGCGCTGGTCACTGGGGAGGTAGTTCTACTACTCACGCCGTTAAAGCTGCCGTGACTTACACCCAGCCAGGGTAGGCAAGGCCTGCTGGGAGTCCCCAACCGCAGCCTCTGCTCTGGAGTCCCAACATGCGGGACCTTGATTGTCCATTTCTTGGACTTGCTTTCCACTGTTTACTTGCAGTCCTAGGGCCCTTCTAGTCAGGCTTCAGCTAAGGAGGGGGCAGTGTAGCCTTTCGTTATCCCAAGTGTAGGTGGGGGGCCTCACGGATGTAGGCAGATAACGTTAAGGATGCCTAACGGGTAGAGGCAGCCGTGCCTGGAGCTGACTTGAGGCCATCCCCCTCTTGCCTGGGGAAGGGGCTCTCCCTCCCCCCTTACCCTGCCACAGCCACCTGGCCCTACATGCCACCAGTTGGGGGCAGGGAAAGAGGAGAGCCTTCTTCCCAGCTGGCCCAGCACCACTGTGAAGGCACATTCTGCGACGCGGACTGGGAGAAGAAGAGGAAGAAACACAGACGCTGAGCCCACAACTAGAAATTTCAAGTCCTAGTAAGAGAAGGCAGTACAGTCCAGGCCCGGTACCAGCGGTGGCAAGGTTAAAACAGGAATTGGCTGCTTCTATCAGACTACACCGTCTGGCTCTGTCCAGCCCTGTCTTACTCAGCAAACAGGTGCAAAAGCCCTTTTCCTGCTTTCTGTGATGATACGAAGAGTTGCCACCAGGTGGTGCCGAAAGGCAACTAAACGTCCTCCATGGTGGCACCTTAGAAGGAGGAAGCCCTTTTATTGCTTGGACGAGCCGGGTCAGCCTCTCCTACTAGCACAGCTCACTGCAGCTGGGGCCCTGGGGGGCTGCCACCCTCCCGTCCCGCTTTCCAGCAGCAGCGCCGCCTGTTCACTAGGGCTGGACTCCAGCAAAATCTCGTTTTCTCTCCCGGAAGAGCTGTGTTCCCTTTGACGTATCATTCAAGCGAAGCCACAGTCAGTGAGGTCTTCCCCAGCCGTGTCCTGTCCCGGCACTTGCCTCCCTAACTCACTTGTAAGTGTACACGCAGTCCTCGCCGCCGGTTAGTGGCTTGGGCCACCTGGCAAGGTCCCCATGTCCCCCAGTGAAGGGCTGGGCCCCACTCTTCAGTGTCCTACCTGGAGCTCGTGTGCTCACCAGGTCCTCGCCTGCCTTGCGTGCAGCCCGTCTGGGTCCTCTCGAGCCTCTGGTCCGGCCCCGCGGTACAGCAGAGCCTCTCCCTCCACACTCAGCCCGCTCTCCCTTGGCCCCACCTCGCCGGGCCCCTAGTGAAGTCTCCCAGACATGCTTACTTCTGGTTGGTGCCCCGAATCCTGGACTGGCAGGGCCAGGTTCAGATTCCCCCGGACTTTCGATACCAAGGAGAGAATGCTCTGTTCCGGCCAAGAAGCCAGCCCCTGCTCGGCCTGCACAGAGTTTCCCTCATCTCTGCCTTTCTGCAAGGGCCTGGCTGATGGGCTCAGTGCTGAAGCCTGTGTCCCATCCTTGGGGCTTGTGACATCTTTCGTGCTCTAGAAACCTTGGTTTCATTTTGGGGGAATGCACTCTTACATTCTTAGCTAGTTAGGAAACCTCTGATAGCAGGTTCCCGATTGCATTGGACATCTTTACATCCTGTGGCTCCTGGCTTGGAGCTGTGACCAAGGCACTGGATAGAAGCGTTTAGAATGAACAAAAGCCTTTACTCCATCCGTCGGTTTCAAGCTACTGTTGCTAAATTTTGCAGCACAAGAGCACAGAGTCCAACTATCAGTTGTAGCCCTCTCAAACATAGGAGGAGGGGGCCTTTGATGGATCAGCCCCACACCCTGCAGAGGGGGAGCCTGGCGAACCTGTCCAGGGCTGGCCAGCCAGAAATGGGGCTGTTCTCTACCACGTGCTAAGATCCTTCACGTCAAAACATACCAAGTTGGGTGGCCAGCCAGGAGACATAGGGGGCACCCGGACTTGTTAACAGCAGTGCCCAGAGTATAGAAGCAAGGCAAGTCTCTGCCCCTGTTGGGGGCCCGGGTTCCTCCCCTGTTCATGAGAAGCTTGGTAGAGGGTTCTAGAGCCCCTGTACTCTAAACTTCCGAACGTAGAGGGGGCCCAGTCTGGGGGGGGGCTTCCCTTTACCAGGCGCTCTCCGTTGTGTTCCAGGCACCCCGTCCGCCACCTGTCCTTCAACAGCCACAGCCTCATCACGGCCAACGTGCCCTACGAGAGGGTGGTGCGCAACACTGACCTGGACTTCACGGCCCACAGGAGGTCAGTGCGTGGGGCTGGCTTTGTCGGGGCTCAGAACACATCATCTTGGCTTGACTGTGTTACTAGGACCCCTGGGCCACCTCGTGCCCCCAGGGTCACCTCGTACCCCGTCAGGTACGGCCATTGTTTTCACAGAAGCTGCGAACTTCGCGGCCGCGCAGCAAAGCGTGCGCATCGCGATGCTCCCGCCGTGGTTACGCTCCCGGTGACGGTGGCAAAGCCCCCTCTTCCTGCTCCATCTGCCGGGGGACTCCGTTCCCAACGAGGGAGAGACCCCCGTGCAGGTGGCTCGGGTGACTGCTGGCCTCCCCTCCGTCAGACGCGGCGGCTCACCTGTCTGTCTCCAGTCCCGGGACTGCGTGTCCGCCACGCTGTCGGCCCGAAGGACGGGAGCGTTCACGGGGACCGTCCCGACGCCTGCTGTCTGTGCTTCCTCTAGGCACCGCGGGCTGATCCACGCCTACGAGTTCGCGGTGGACCGGCTGGCCTTGCAGAGCACGCTGCCCGTCTGCCGTTCGTCCACGGACCCCACGGCCGGCCACGGCTATGCCCTCGCGCTCGCCTTCCCCCAGGACCGGAGTTAGGAGCGGGGAGAAAAGCGGGAAGAACCACGCCTGCCGGATTTGGAAACCGCCGGGGGGAAGAACACGACCCCCGGGTGCACCCGTCTGACCCCACACGTGCCTCGGCTGCCTTTGCCTTCCTCTGCTGCCTGTGGAAAGCGGGAGCCTGTCGCAGCTTGTCTCGTCTGTTTTCTGGGTGCTCTGGTCCTCCTCTGGGGCTTTCTTACCCCTCACGCTGCACCTCCTCCCCCCGCCCCTCCACGTCCACTCTGGCCCCATCCGGGCCCCTCTGTCCGGATACGGTGTGGACCTCCCCCCACGTCTTTACACTACAGTCCGGGGCCCTGCTCACCTGCTGCCGCCATCGTTCCGGTCTTCAAGCCCTTTCTCCAGGGGGAGGGGAGGTGCCTGAGCTGACACGGCCCCACCTCCCCTGGACCCGAGAGCACATACTCACCCAGACTGGTCTGTGATGCCACCACCCGGTGTAGACTTGGGATCACAGGCCTGTTTCCTCCTAGTTCTTAACCATGATTCATAATTATATATTTATACAATTGCATTAAGGACTCTGTGGTCTGCTCTTTTGTCCACAACCTGTGATACAAAGTAGATTATTTTCTACATGTGTGTTGCATAAACAGCCATCCTCCACGCAGGATGGAAGAGGAAGAGCTGGCGGAGAAACCGCTACCCTAAACCACGGCGCTACAGCAGGGCAACACCTGGGGGGGCACGAGTATGATCAACAGCCTCCATTTCCGAGGGAGGGGGAGGCCGAGCGGTCACCTTACAAAGGATGGAGACTGTGCAGCAGCAACCACCCGATGTCCCTTCAAAACAGCAAAGCAGAAACTGAGAGGACCATGAAGGGAAAGTCCATTCCCAGAGCGAGTGATCAATAAGGACTCCGAGGATTTACTTGGTGGAATTTACAAGCGTGATCCAATACGCGTATGTAGTTTGGGGCCTCTTTAAATACCCGTAGACCATGCACGGCACCGGAGTCCGTGTGAGGACCACAAAGGATGATCCCATCCAGGCCAAATTCCATGACCCCTAATGCAGTAAAATTCGATAAAGTGAAATACGTCCACCTGGAAATTCCAAATACTCCAGAATTGGTTTAAAGAAAAATGGAAATATGAACTCCCTAGACCAGGGTGACCATGACTGCACTGAACATCAAAACCCCCAGGACGAGGCCAGGGTGGACAGAAGCTGTGGCTTGAGTAGAAAACACAACAGGCCAAGATAAATGGACAGCTGTCACCTCAGATAGAGACCTCAAAGGAGGGTGTTAAGCAAAGATTAAAAAACACATTGATGGGACAGAAAGCCAATAAATAGTAAAGTTTATCACAATGCCGGAAACCCCACGCTTGTACCATTTTACACTGGACCAGCTTTTTCGAAAAGCCAAAATATACAAGTCTTGATTAAAAAAAAAAAAGGCACAAGGGGCTTTTCAGGGCAACCTGCCCACGCTGACCCAAGAGAAAGGGACGCTTTCCTACTGTACACGGGAGAAAATTGGGACACGTGTGCCATTACAGAGAGTCCCGGCCCTTGAGTCGTGAAGGTTTCAGTTTTTTCAGATGAATTCGGTCCACGTTAAAAACCGACGTGCAGCTAGATAGGACGGGGGAACCGGGAAGAGCCCCGGCTGGGAATCCTCACTCAACCCGCAGGGTGACGCTGGCTTTCAAGACCGCCTTCCTCGGCAGGAGCTTCATCAGGACAGCCTTCTGCTTCCTTTCAACCAAATTACGTCATAAATGAAGCCGGTCTGCAGTTAGCAGATGAAGGATTTTATTTACTCCTCGTGTCATGTGCTGCTCTGACCCCCTAGTGACCTCGCTTTATAAGGTTTTCATCTTTCACAGCCTTAATGTAACTGGACCACTGGGTAAAAGACATTTTTCTTCTAAGAAGCAGGCCCTTCCAGTCCGATTTTTACCTCTCATTTTGCAGACGCGGTCACCCTTCGTAGCTTCGCAGCCGTGAAAGGTAGTTGAAGAGTTGCAAAGAAATCAGACCCAGAAAAATATACCAAAACTAAAAATAGTTCTAAACTCTTGTCATTCGCGGCCAAAAGCTGGTCCAGCGTAAAATGGCACCACCACAGGGGTTTTCTTACCTCCCCAGCCTGTTTATAACCTCTCCCCTGACGGAGAAGGGCCTGTTTTTTGCGGAGGAGGGTTTGTCAGATCCAGACTCCGATCCCCAGGCACGGCAACCTGTGTTTGCTGCTACAAACTTTACGTCCTGGAACGTGGGGAAGGGACCGAATTCCTCCATAAATTCACATTTACCCAGTGACTTAAAACGCCTTGGCCCGTATCCCCCCACCCCTTCTGCTCCGCCCACCTTACCTGGATCCCTGTTGGCTCTTTTGAGGAAGCTTCTTTGCAGGTTCTGAGTTCGCAGGTGGATCATCTCCTTTCCTTCCTCCGTAGCTCTTCTCCTCAGACTACCCCCTCCGGCTTCCCCCGAAGACAGAAGCAGCTCCTGTACCACCTGGGGAGCCAGAGGGCCCCACACCAGGGCTCTTGTGTCCTAGAACATCGCCTGCCTTTTGCTTTCTACTTTTATCAACTGTCTGTCCCCATATTAAATTTTTGAAATTTGTTTCTTGCTCAAATGACCTGGCAAGGCCCCCGGCCAGCCAACCGTGGCACCTGCTCTCCCCGACCCCCGGCGCGCTCCGCCAGCAGGGCAGCCTGGTGTCGCAGGCCATGGGAGCGCGACCACCACTCACAGGGGTTCCCAGGCCAGGATCCAAGAAACCCACAAGATGAGGTGTGAAACCGGACACAAGCGTTAGGCAGGTTGGCTTTCGTCAGGTCGTGTGAGGGGACTGCCGAGAATCACATCTCGGCCACTGGATTGCGCCTTTTAAGCCAAGCCACGTGCTGCCTTCGAGCTGCCATTGCGCAGCCAGTGACTTGTGTTTAAAAGCTACCCCGGGGGTGGCATCACCACCCCCAGGAGGCACAACGCTCTCCCTGGCTGATGACTTCCCCAAGATGGGGATTTGGGTCTGTTGTGAAAGGAACGTCTGATGGGGCGGCTCAGTCAGTTGGGCGTCCGACTTCAGCTCGGGTCAAGATCTCGCCGTTGGTGGGTTTGAGCCCCGCGTCAGGCTCCGTGCCGACGGCTCAGAGCCTGGAGCTGCTTCGGATCCTGTGCCTCCCTCCCTCTCTCTACCCCTCCCCTACTCAAGCATAAACAACAAATTTTGTTTTTAAACTAGAGGCCCAGCACTTAGGGGATGGCATGCCGCTCTGCGTTTGAATGACAAGCACCAGCTTACTGCAGACAGACTCTGCTCACTGAGGAGGCGAAGTGCCTTCCCCTCATGAGGGCACAGCCTTCTCCTTAGAACCTCCTGGTGGCTTGCCATTACCGGCAGGTCCGTGACCACGGGCTAGACGGGTGCTGTCTCGCCCCCCGACTCGGGGCCTCTGCTTTGGGCAGCCGCTGCGGCGGCCAGGAGCTTATGATGCCAGCTGGGCCGTGGCGCCGTGAGCCACGCAGACCTGCCCGCCTCGCCCTCGAGCCAGGCCAGACGGTTACCTGGCTGCTGCGGCGGGCCCCGCCGGTGGCGGTCTGGACAGGGCCGCCTCCGATGTGCGGCGGCAGGTTCCCTCTCGCTGGGCTGCAGCGGCCCCGGGCAGGGCAGGCGTTCGGCCTCCGACCTTCGCCGTGGGTTTCCAGCCGCAGGTTTGCACACCGGCTCAGCGCCAGGGCCCGCTTCTTCCCTAGGAAGGGCGGGAACGCTCCCAGCTCCCCGCGGCCTCAAGAGCTGAGCCCGTCACATCTTCCCTTCCCGTGCCCACTGGCAGGACGGTCCCTGTCCCTCGAAGACCGAGGGGACCGACGCCGCTGCTCAACACATCCCCTCACCCTGACTGCTGCTCGGGGCTCTGGGGCTGAACGTGGAGCCTGGTCCCTTGCTGACTTGGTTGGATTAGAAGGCTCGGCAGCCACCACGGGCCAAGTTCATCCACCGCCGAACACCCCGCTGGCACTTGCCTCCTGATTCCGGAAAGGCCCAGAGACAAAGGCAGAGCTGACAGAAACCCCGGCTCCTCCTGCTCCCCCCTCTCCAAGGCCTTCCCAAGGTCACCGTGTGGGAGGACAGCTTGCAAAGCAGGTGTTTGCAAAAACCCTCGCCAAGGCAACTTGTATTTTTAACTCTGTCAGCCCACGGAAGTCACTGCCGGTCCCGGTGCTGCGGTTCAGCCTCAGCAGGCAGGTGGGGGCAGGCTCGGGTGCATGTGTGACCTGCCTCCCCTGAGCAGAGCACAGAAAGAACTTTCCAGTCCCTCGGACAAGAAGGTAATGGAGTTGTTTTGCGCAAGTCCAGCAAGGTGGTGCTTGGCCAAATTTGGAAGGGGTTGTGATCTTGGGTTATTCCCTGGTCCGTGATGCACGGTCAACGTGGCTGCCGGATGTTTCCCCCGAGCTTCTCCTACTAGATTTCCATTACGCAGCCCTTTTGTGAAGCTACCAGACTCCTGCGTTTGTGTCAAATTGCTGAATTCTCTGAACATCCAAAAGCTGAGTTCTGGTAACTTCTCCCCTTGGTGACACGGCAGCATGGGACTAGATCCGGCTTTCTTTTTTTTTTTTTTATTTTTTATTTTTTTTTTATTTTTTAAATTTTTTTTTTCAACGTTTATTTATTTTTGGGACAGAGAGACACAGAGCATGAACGGGGGAGGAGCAGAGAGAGAGGGAGACACAGAATCGGAAACAGGCTCCAGGCTCTGAGCCATCAGCCCAGAGCCCGACGCGGGGCTCGAACTCACGGACCGCGAGATCGTGACCTGGCTGAAGTCGGACACTTAACCGACTGCGCCACCCAGGCGCCCCTAGATCCGGCTTTCAACCCGACTGCGGGCAGATGGGTGAAGAACAGAAGGGGGCCCTCACCCTGCTGGGTCTCCACCCACCTCCTGCGGCCTTCAAAGCACGACCTCACTTCCTCCAAATATTTGCCTTAGCACTGATTTCTGCCTATTTCCTTTTAGTCACTGGTGTAATTCTTGATAGAAGACAGGCTGTTGAACAAGCATATCTGTTGACTCGACCACTTGCCTCTTTTAAAACCAATTTCAAAACAAACACACCACTTGCTTCTGACGAGGCGCCCGATCCAGGGACCCAGGGACGTAGCCATACTTGCTCAGGGGCGATGCAGCCACAAAGCCCTTCCTGGGCACCCTCGCCGGTCCGGCGGGTGACAGGAGGGAATGGGAGCCCCCGCCTGCGTCCTCTGCTAGACTGTGGGGAATTAACCTGCCCTTTCTAGAAGCAGGTTTGCACCCACTGCTAGGAAACCCTGATCACTCCCCAAATGACCGAACGGGCACCCTGGGAGCCGGTGGGAGCCCCAGGTAAACTCTGCAGGCCGCGCTCTGGTGGAAATAAGCCTTAACCCTGCCAATTTCGTGACACCCTCAGTGACTGGGAACAAATTAGCTTTCTTTTGAGCAGCATGGACTGGGCTCATGGTGAATAAATCTCCTTTTAATTAGCTGTTTAGGTAAGCCGGGGCCCAAAACTTCAAAGACGTTAGGCTGGCCCTCAGCGGTCCGAACAGATGAAAACGTTTGATGTGTGCCCACAGTGGCCACCTCTCCCAAACTAAAACTCAGGGCACAGGGGCTGATGGGAAACGGTTTCTAACAAGACTTCACATTAACGAACTGCCTTTGTTGAGAAGCACAAAATCGAAGCAAATTGGGGGAGCCCCAGAAAGTCCAGGCCGACGGTGGCCACGCCAGCCATCCCGCTGCTCAAAGGCACCGTGGGGGGCGGGGAAGGGGAGGGTAGGTGCCTCTGCGAGGCTGCAGGGGGTCACCGGGCCGAGATGCTTCCGGGAGAGTGCCAGATTCCAGCACACCAGGCCATGCCAGGGACTTGAGACCGTCTCCGAGGGCAGCCGGGAAAGCCAAGGACGTGAGCAAGACGGTCCCTAGGGGCAGCAGTGAGATGAGGCAGCTCACGTCCCACTCCTGCTCCAGGAAACACAGTTCAGGGTCCCACCAGGTGGCTGGTACCCTGAGGGCAGGAAGCCAGGCCTCTGCCTTCCCCGCAGACCTACCGCTTAGGAAATGTCAAAACACTTGTTGCGTAAGCGCTAGTCTAAACAGCCAAGCTCTGGAAGTGACTTCAGACCGCTCTCTACTTCCCCACGGCTGGGGCCATGTGGCCTCCCTGCCATCCGCCAGGGCCCGGGAAGGAGAGAGGAGGCCGCGGCTCGCACCGCAGGCCAGCATCCCTCAGGCCCCGGGTCCGGGGCCCCAGGTGGCCCAGTTATGCTCTTACTGCCTCACCTCCAAGAGGCGTCTGCTCTCACCTCCAAGGTCCTAAGCGTCACCAGAAGGATGCACGCGCTTTCCAAACCGCCACCGCCACGGTGTGCCAGCCTCGGGACTCCTGCCCTGCACACGGTGCTCCGTCCACACAGTCCCCCTCCACCCTGCCTCACTGCTCGGTTTCAACTTTTCACTTAAATGCCCACATTCAGCTCCTCCTCGGCAATATACCTGCTTACGTCTGCAGGAACAGCCCCGGAAAGATGTCAAAGAAACAGGCTGACCTGACTGCCTCGGGGAAGGGGAAGCCGGGGCCTGCCGGCATGGGAGAAGGGCCGTGTGCTGTGCCTTCCTGCGCCTTTTCAATTCTGAACCCCCGTGCACAGGTGTTAGCTAAAACACGCTTAGTAACAAAGCTCCGGAAGTGCGAGTAGGCCAATAACGGCAGTTCTCAGTTCCCGGAACTTTCTTGGAAGGCTGGAAAGGGACCTCCCAGTGAGCGTGGACGGCAGGAGCCACGCAAGGGGGCCCGGGACGCTGCCAGCGATGAGCGATCACAGCAACGGCCTTGCTGGCCCCACCGAGCACCAACCGGGAGCGTTCAGCCCGTGCCGGCCTCTGCTGACCCACCGGCCATAGCCACCAACCGGATGGACAACCTTCATCTCCCCGCCCCCAGCGCAGCTCACCCCTGAGTCAGAAGGTGACCTTGGAGCTGTGGGAGCCACTCACCGGGGACAGTTTTCTCCCCTGCTGCCACCACTACTGGGGACTGCCACATGCCGGCCTGGGAGGGTGTGGATGCACCCAGCCCGACCTCGGCAGCCAGGCCCGGAGTCCAGTGCCCCGGGTACCGTTGGCGGGCTTGGGCACATCACCGCAGGTCCCCCTTATCTCCTCTGGCCTAGATGCTCAGTCACAATACCAAGGAAACCACACCGCCTGCGTCCCGGCCACCACGGCACGAGGAGCTGCCTCGTCTTGCTAATTACCGCCCGGCACTCATGCAAAGGAGCAAACCTTGCACCCAAAATACACCAGGAAAGGTCTGGGGAAAAAAACCCCAAAACCCCCCTTTTCCAAACCAGCCTTTGAAAATCAGCTGTCCTGTTCAGCCTCGTGCCACCAGGTGGCCAGGCCACCGAGTGGACGTGGGGAACAGACAGGAGCCATGTTCATTAACAAACCAACCGTCTTCTTTTTTATTAGAGATAAAAACAGAAGAGTCCCACATACCACACCCTCGGGAAAACAGGACGGCAGAGGGGGGCTATTTACAAGAGCTGCGGCAGGACATCGGTGGCCTCGGGCCCCGAGGGCGGCTGCGGACCCCGGTGCGGCTTCCGGGGGGGTGGGGATGCCTGCAGGTCAGTGGCAAAGGGCGATGGTTTCCATATTGAGGAAGCGGACGTGCATCTTGGTCTCGATGTCTATTCCCTGCCAGATCTGGAACGGACAGAGCAGCAGCACTGAGCGCACGTCCCTGCCACCACCGCCACCGGGCCCACGTCCCCGCCCGCGTCCCCGCCCTCCCCTCCACCAGGACAGGTGACAACCAGAGGGCCGGTTTCAAGGCTGTGAGCCAAGCGAGGAAAAGAAACTTCCACCTGCCTTTCTGCGGGTTAATTTGGCTCTGACGTGTGGATCCTTTCTGACGCCGTCACAGCAAGTTGTTATTAAGTGCTGAATCCAAGCTCTTCGCTCCAAGTCATTCCCGTCCCACCCACCACACTTCAGGCTCTGTGATTTTCATGCAAGTTCCTTAACCCCAGTAAACCTCTTCATCAGCACCATGCCGGGACCACCACCTGCACTGCCCACGTTAAGTCACGCGATGTCGGGGGCTCAGAGGGGATCATCCGTGGAAACATTCTGTAAACTATTAAGCGCTGTGCGTTAGTCGCACCGTTTCATTAAGCCATCCTCTCTAATTAAAAGGTCACGACAGTCTGGTCTTTATAGCCTCCCTGGGATAAGCCACCTCGGTTCTACGAAGACAAGCTCGTGCCCGGGAAGGGCAAAGATGTCCACAGGCACGTACCTGGCACGGGTTCTGTCGTGACAGTCCACCCTGGCCACGGCCCCGGGGGACATCTGACCCGAACTGCCACGCTACGAGCCCCCCCACTCCCAGGACTGCGCTTGCCAGCTCTTTGGCCACTCGGCGGTGGCGGGGCGGGGGGGGGGGGAGCGGCCCAAGAGGGCCGCAGACGGAGAAACGGCCAGACCTGGCTCGCCTCCCGGCTTGTGAGAACTTCTAACACTCAAGCTGTCGCCTGCAGCATCTCCAGGGCCTGCCACCAGGCTGCAGTCAGAGTCCTGCCGGCACCCAAGCTGCTTCCTGGGATCCTGCACCTGTTCTTGGTGTGGTGCCAGGAGGGGGCAGAGAAAACGGACCCGGTTCCTGGGGAAGGTAGTGGGGCACCCGGGGTGCTTTCTGCTAAATGCCAGGTGGGAACAGGGTCACCGGCAAGGCCCAGGGGAGGGGAGGGGCCAGCCGGTCAGGAAGGGCCCCCACGGGGCGGGGACAGGCTTGGGGAACACTGGAGGCCTCGGGTGGGGGGCAGGGGGAGACTTCCGGGGAAGAAGCTGGGTCTCACAGGCTCTTCGCCCTGCCCAGCCCCTGCGGGTGCAAGGTGGAAGAGGCTGCCCACCCCCTTACTGCAGAGCTGGCGGCTGACTGGCCAGGTTAGCAGCACAGCCCGGGCGGAGTGCCCATCGAGCTGCCCCCGGGCTCCATGGGGCTGTGACCGCCCAAGTCCCGGCCTGGCTCCAGGCCCGGGCCCATCAGCGCCCTCAGGCGGGTCAGAGGCTGGCGCGGCAGGCTGGACTGGGACCTCTGGGTCAAGTTCCCCTGACCTCCTGTCCTAATCCCAGGATGAGCCTGGTGGCCCGCTGTCGGAGCACTCGGCACCAGGCACAGGGCAGGCGGGTTCATCTCCCTCCGCCGCCGGGCACCTGCCAGTCCGAGCAGTGAGGGGGTCCCAGTTCCCAACCTCGGAGCACGTTTGTGATGGCAGGGGCCTGGTGTCCACCCGTGGGGGCTGGGAGAATGGGCAGCTATGTCCAAGGCACGGGAGAAGCGAGGGGCTAAACCCCACACCGCTGACTCCACTATGTGACTCGCAGGCATAGAACATTCCAGAACCCGGTTCCAACTGTCAGCAGTGACGCTTCTGACATGGGGACCGGGGACTTGTGGGGGAGAAGCGGTATCGTTGTGGCCCTTTTGTACGGCTCCAGTCGCTCCGACCACGTGTGACTACTGCCCTCCCGATAAAAAGAAGTACAGCCGTGCATGCCCCCTCTCCACAGAGGTGCCAGTGTCCTCCTGCCCAGAGGGCAGGAACCCCCCTCAGCCCCCACCTCTGCTCCTAGACACCCACCTTCAGGAAGTCGTCGAAGGTGATCCCCTCGTACACCTGGTCAGGCTCCTGGGGACAGAGCACACGCAGAGTGAGCGGCCTCCCGGGAGACCCCCATCCCCCCCCCCACCGGGACGCAGATGGTCGGGCCCATTCAGTCACGAGAAGCGGGGGTCCCTCCGGACCTTCTGCTTCCAGCCGGAAGCCAGTCCCTCCGAATTCCAACTCGGACTGGAAGGGAGGGTGCCGGCTGACCAGGGCCCCATCCAAGGCCCCCAGGGAGAACCTGGTGGGTGAGGGTGGAAAGGAAGGCGGTGGGCACAGAGGCACGGGCTCCCCTTCCCCCCGGCCACCCTGCTGCCATTTCCCGGTCCTGCGTCACCATGCCCGCACTGACCCTCTGAGCTCACAGACCACTGGGGCAAGGGGGGGTAAAGGGCCAGCCCGTGCGGCCCACCCCTCTCGCCCAGTGAGTCACCATGATAATGCCTGCCCGCTGGGCCTCTCACCCACCTAGTCATGGCCAGTGCCAGTCTCCACCCGTGTCCTTCCTGCTCTGGGCACACATGACCTCATGAGACCAGAGGTGGGGCTCCTGCCCCTCGTACGACTATCTCGGGCTCTGGCACAGCTAAGTCTCCCCAGACCTCACCCCTGCCTGCAGCACTCTTTGTGACCGAAAGCCTGGCTGCCGTCCCGTGTCCGTCAACAGAAGACCGGCTAAATAAATCGTGGTCCTCCATGCTATTGATTACCAAGCATCCATTAAGAAGGGGTCGATCCCTACATGCAGATAGGGAAAAGGCTCCAAGATACATAGTGGAAAAAAACAAACACGCAGAAAGAGGTCTGCAGATCCGTGCACACATTCCAATTTCTTCCTGTATCGCTAACCAGACTGTCGCCATCTGCCCCGGGGACGTGTGGGGTCAGCAGAGGCAAAGGAGTCCGGTCAGTTCCACTGTGTGCACGTCAAAATAAAAGACACACGTGTACGTCAGTGTGTGTTGGAAAATAAACTCCAGCAAGGATGCTTCCCTCTAGGGAGGAGTGGTTGAGGGGGAGAAGGGCACAGAGAATTCACCTCTCTTCCTATACCTCCCTGCAATTTTTTTTTATCAGACGCAGGTTCCAGGCCCTGAGCTGTCAGCACAGAGCCCGACGCGGGCCTCGAACTCACGAACCGCGAGATCATGACCTGAGCCGAAGTTGGATGCTTAACTGACTCAGCCCCCCAGGCGCCCCTGGAGTTGTTCTGATGTGTATTAAATAGCAGGCGCTCAGTGTCTGCTATTCGGGTTCTGTTCTCAGTCCCATTTTACAGATAAGGCCACTGAGGTGCACAGAGGCAAGGCCGCCTTCCTGTCCAGCTGGGAGTAGCACGGCTGACTCCAAGTGTCTGATAGGATTCTTCACCCTCTGGGGTTTCTTTACACTTGTTTTTAACACAGAAAACAAATCTATATATGCGTCTTAATTTTGTAAATGTGACCAGTTCTCCAATCCCCGGGCAGGTCCCTGGGGCTCCCTGCTCCTCCCGCCCAGGGGCGCAGGGAGAGGCGGGTGCCCTCTCTCTGAAGGCAACCCCCAGGTCCCCTGGGGGCAGCCGAGGGGAGCTAATTATAGACCAGGCTCTGTATCCTGGGTGGGGGCGGGGAGGGGGGGAACCCAAGCTGAGACCCCAGCCAAGCAGCCCCACCCTCAAGCCACAAGACCGTCCAGAGAAAGCACTCTGGGAAGAAAGCACTGCTCCGATCAATAACCGGCTCTGGAAGTCCATTAACGCGGGGCGATGGATCGGCTGGCTTCGGTGGGCTGCACAGGCTGGAACGCTCGGCGTCCCTGGAGGCCGGATGGTATTGAACCGCGCAGCCGGCCCTCGCCCTGTGCGTGCGTGTGCATGGCTCACGTTTATCCGGCTGACGACACGAGAAAACATTTTCAGAGCACACGGAGGACCCGTAAGTAGAGAGAGAGGCTCGGGACACACACCCGGGAGGCAGCCACGGGCTCTCAAATAGCCCCGCTTCTGAGGTCGTGTGCCTTTTATGCAGATGAGCAGCTGCCAGCTGCCAACAGTTTCACTGCAGCAAATTAAGGAAACTGTCACCGGTTGCCACCGGAGCGAGACGGGGAGCAATTTGGAGGAGGAGAGTGTAATTAAGTCAAATGGGAATTTGGCTCGCCGGCACGGCAGGGGGATCCCTGCGCTCTCCACGGAGGTTGAGGCCCTTTCTGCCGCGGTTAATCTGCTGAGTGGGGGGTGGTTTCACCAAAGCCAGACGCCTCCCCCTGGGCCCCAGAAGCAGACTGATAAAATGCAGGCCAATAAAATGACCACAGCCCCTGCCTCTGGGAGCAGGCCCCGGGCGTGCCAGGACCCTCGATGGCAGGCCGGGGGCACAGACAGTAGGTTCCGGCAGGAACACACCCCTCCGCTCGGGCCGTGCTGAACCCAATGCCGTAAGGGCATCTAGAGCCACAGCCGCTTTAAGCACAAGGTGTGAGGAGGCTGACGGTTCGGTGGGACCCACCGAAACCCTCAGGGAACGCAGTCATCGAGACGGTCGGGTGCCCGTCCTGTCCTCAAGGTCCCCCGGGGCTCAAAGCCACTGTGCGGGGCTAGCCAGGCTAGACCCGGTCCTACGAGAGTGTGTCCAGCGGGCACAGTAAAGATCACTGCCCCCAATTCCAGAAAGTTCCTTATGTCCTCGGGCCTCAGTTTCCCCACCAGTAAAATGGGACTAAAAACCTATGAAACAACGCACGTCTGCACATGCCGTGCGGTCACGCTCAGGGAGAGGAGCCTACCTGCGGGTGCCCCACACGCGCGACAGCCACCGCTCGCCGGGCCCAGTGAGGCAACCGCTCGGCTCACCGTCTGTTTCTGTGCCCGCCCCTCCAGTTGACAGCTCTTCACTGGGGACCATCCCGGCCTCCTGCCAGGGACATCTGGCCACGTCTGGGGACACCCCTGGTTGTCACGACTAGGAGGGGGTGACTGACGTCTAGTGGGTGAAGGCCAGGGACGCGGCTAAACACCCTACGACACACAGGACGGTCCCCCACCACGGACGGCTGTCCCACGTGGCGCTCTGAGAAATGACCCATCCGCTTCCTACCAGCGCAGCCCCGACGAGCACGTGTGTGGAGGCTCCAATGCTCCCGCCTGCCTGTCCTCCTCCCCCTCAGCCCTGCCCCAGGCCCCCGGCAGCCACACGTCCCCCTCCACGGCTACCTGCCTCTGGCCCCCACATCACTGCTGGGGCCAGCCGGGGGCTCCCCCTCCACAGTCGCCAGCCCCGAGGCCGGCACCCCCCTCCTCTGTCCTGTTTACACGTGCCCCCCACTCCCGGCTCCATACGGGTCCCCAGACTAGGTGGCCCTGCTGACCCCTTCTCCAGACCAGAAATGCCCTCCCAGCCACTCGTCGTCAACTGCGTGTGGCACTCTGACAGCAGGGCTCGGGGGGGTGGGGGGGAGGCTACACACTGCGGGGGCTGCCTGTCGGGGTCTCCACTCCAGGGGTCTCCCCGGGGCAGGAAAGCAGTGGGGTAAGAGCAGCGAGTCGGACAGGCACCACCAGGCCTTCCAGAAACACGGACCACAAGCAGGGCAAGGTGTGGGAGTCAGCCAAGGGGCAGGGGAGGGGACCGGAGATTCTGGGGACCTGGCTCCCCCCCCGCCCCCCTCGGGGACCTGGCTCACCATCTGCCCCACGCACACGCTGGCCGCCTCCATCATGGCCCCGTCGGCGATGGAGCGGGCCGACTCCTTCTCGATGTGCGGGTTTCCCGACAGCAGCTCCTCTACCACCTGCCGGGCGAGTAGACACAGGGTGACCTTGGGCCTCCGTCCAGGCCACGGGGCGGGGAGGTGCCAGGAGCCCTGGCCCGTGGGCAGAGGAGCATACTTTACATTTCGATATTCCTCCAGGGTGATGCGGCCGTCGCTGTCCGAGTCATACATGTGGAACAGAACTGGGGGCGGCGGCGGGGGGAGAGAGAAGGGCTTGGTCAGACGAGCCAGGAGGGGAGCCCCGGGTCCTCCCGCTCCCCCAACCTTCCTGCTCAGAAAGCTACTTCCAAATGAGCAAAAGACACCCATAATGAACCCTAAACGGCAACCGTAGGGGTCAAGGGCAAAGGCCATGGGTCCAGACCGCCTACTTCCTGGCGGGTGACCTTGGGCAAGTGACCTAACTTCTGAGCCTCGGCTCTCCCACCTATAAAACGGGGGCAACAACAACAAGAGTGTCCACTTCGAGGCGTCCCAAGGGCTCAGTGAGCCACCGAGCTGGGGGGTTAGGGACCAGCGGTCCCGGCACACTGTCAGCGCAGATGCGACACTCTCGTCGAAGTGAAGACAAATCAACATGATCCCCAAATGTCATTTCCTCGAAGACCCAAGAAGGCAGCTACCATCGGCAGGTCGTGGACCCCGCTGCCCATGTTCCAGACCCCTGGCTGGTCTGAGCCGGTCCCTGGTGGGCCCGAAGGACACCAGCACCTCCTCTCCTCTGGTTATCCCACTTGGTGACAGTCCTTTGTTCCTTTACTGGCATCACGCAGCATCCAGCAGCCCAAAGAGGCCAGGAGCCAAAGGGGGGCAAGCCCTGCCTCAGCGGCTCACCCTCAAACTCACAAAGTCCCCGGCCCTGACCCCGCATGGATCAGACGCTCTGAGCCACGCAGCGTGTGGCAAGCGTCATTTCTTCTCATCCACACGTGACCCCGTGAGGCAAGGCTGCCCTGAGCCCGTTTCACAGACTGCACCGTCGAAGCTCAGACAAGTTAACGTGTTTGCCCACGGCTGCCCCATGAAGGGAGGGGAAACCAGGGGCCCCCACGACCTCTGACCTGGCCCTTGGAGCAGGTGGGCAGCTGGGCCGCCACCAGGCTGCCCCCGGTCCAGGATGCCGTCGGAAGGCCTCGGGCCACCCAGCCCGGGAAAGTTCCCGGCAGCCCTCCCGTCTGCATTCCAGAGCTAAATACAGCCCAGTCCCCATGTTTACATGTTCCTGCCGATGAGGCTGAGCCTCGGGTGGGGTGGGGGCGGGATGTCAGGAGTCGTGGGAAAGTCCACACGGGGGACGGACATGTGACTCACGGGACCCTGGGACCCTGTGCTGCTTGGCCAGCCCGGATCACAGCCAACCCCGCTCCAGAGCCCAGAGGCCCGGGGGGTTCCTCCAGGACATATCAGCCAGAGGCTCGTCCCATGAACTTGGCATTTGAGGCGCCTCGAGGACGAGGGAAGCCAGGGTCTCTGCCTATGTGACCTCACTGAGCCTCACAATGGGCTGTGTTCACCATCAGCACGTGTCCTGGTTCAAGGCCACACGTCTGCCTAGTGGAAGGGGCCCGACTGGAGCCCAGGTCCTTGCTCTGTTCCCGTCACCCACTCCACCCCCCGCCATTCCCCCAAAACACCAGCTGCTGGGGGGTGTCCACGAGGAGGCCACCACGGTGCGGCCTGGGAGGAGAAACACCAGTGGGGGCCTTCCTGGGTGCCATAACCTGGGACTGGCGTCCCTCCACCCACCCTTCCATGCTTGCCCACCGCCTGCCGCAGGGGCGCGGCCCCCATGCTCACGCACATCTCAGCTTCTCCTTCCGGCACAGCTGCACCTGCTCCTCGTCCATGGTGGTGTCGATGGGCCGGAAGTAGGACATGATGGTCAGGAAGTCCTCAAAGTTGATCTCGTCGGCCAGGCCACTGGATCCCTTGCGCAGGTTCCTGTGGGAGCAGAGACGGGAAGTCAGCGACGGATTAAGCGCCGGATCTTACCCTTTGAGCACCGATGCTTCGGAGAACTCGGCCCTTCTGGGCACACGCCTCGCCCACGGGGGCCGTCCTAGCCTTGGGTTCTGTTTCCCAGCAACCTGCTTATGGGGTGCGGGGCAGCTGGGGGGGGTGGGGGTGGGGAGGAGGTGCTGCCCTCCCCGAGCTCAGCATGAGGGGGGCCGGGGGAGACACACGGTTGCACTGCTGTTGGTGAAGGCCGGGGTGGAGAGCTGCCTGGGTGTGCTACAGTGTGCAGGGCGGGGCCCTCAAGGGTGGGGAAACCAAGGCACCAAGCACTTCAGTAACTCACCAAACTGACCCTTTCCTTCAGATCCAGGGCGGGCAACCGCGGCCCGCGGGCCAAACCCTGCCTGCTGCCGATTTTTGTACGGTCCGTGAACCGAGAGAAGGGCTTTTATGTTTTCGAATGGTTGCAAATAGGTTTTCGGGGAGAAAAAACCCGAAACGGTAGCAGCACTTCATGACAAACTTTGGTAAAAATCACATAAAATTTGCAAGTCAACGTCTATAAATAAAGTTTTATTGGCACACAGCCACGCCCATTCATTTGCTGTCTGTGGCTGCTTTCCTGCTACCAAGGCAGAGCTGAGCAGCCCTGACAGACACCGCATGGCCCACGAAGCCTAAAATATTTACTCTGTGGCCTTTTGCAGAAAGAGTTTGCCGACTCCTGCTATCAGCTGCCTCAAACTCTAGCACAGTGGTCAGCTTGCCTGAGTAATCGCTTTACTACCAAAGTGAAAAGTCTACTCTTAATTTCAGGGTTTTTTTTAGCAAGTCAAGGCGGGCTCCAGGTGGTCGCCGCTGACCTGCTTTTCAGAAGGGGCAAGAAGGGTTCGTGTTCCAGGTGAGGCTCAAGCTGGGTCAGCCTCGTGGCTGGCCCGGTGCCAGGCATACAGCAGGCGCTCAGCAGACGGGCAGTTTCCCTTCTTTTCTGCAAAGATGCCCAGTTCAGACACTATTTTTCACCCTTAACTTCCCGAAGATCCTGTAAGATGGAACCCTTCGAGGTGGGGAAGGACCCTGCTCACACCGCCCTCCAGATCGGCTTCTCTGTCCACAGTCCTGTTCCTGAAGGGTCTCGGGAGGCAAGACTGACCGTGGTATTTCGTGCGAAGAAAATTCTGTCTCTGCCGCGGGGCGCCCGGCTCCAAAGTCCTTCTTCACCACGCCCCTCGGAACTTCTAGGACGAGGAGTGAAGAACTACGGGATATACGGGCTCTTAGCTGCAGCGTCCAGGCTGTTCTGGGGACAGGCTGGGGGAACCCTTCCTCAGTCGTCCCCTCTTCAGAGACTTCCAGGCTGCCTGCCCACTCGCCTACCTGCCATGGCCACCCAGCCCCGCCATTCCCGCTGTGCTCCAGGAGCAGCCACATGGGCTTTTGCAAAACGCAGATCAGACCCCACTGCTCCCCTGCCCGAAGCCGTCCAGAGGCCTCGGTTCTCAGGGTGACCCCAGCTCCCCCACCTGCTATCTCAGGCCCGGAAGGCGGGTATTGGTCTCACCAGCCACCCCAGCCCTGGACAACCCTTCCTGCCACACTCCGGCCCCCACAGGCTTGTCCAGATGTCTATCTTCTGGACACTCAATATCCCCCGACCGCCTGACATCACTTCCTTCCTCCTGTGGCAGCACCGCGTCTGCACCAGCCCTCCGCCAGCTCTCCTAACTCCGGACCCTCCGAGGAAGGGGGGCTTGTCCCTCCTGCCTCTCACTGACCGCCCCGAAGTCCAGTCCCCGAGCCGGACAGAGGCCTCAGCTCCGCCCCGCTCCCACACCCCCGTCCCCTCAGCCGACACCTGAATGCCACCCGAGAGCTGAAAAACCAGCTCCTGAGGCCGCTCCCGGTTCCCACGGGTGACGGATGAAAGCCAAGCTGCGACCTCGGATCAGATTTAAGGCCCCCAAACATTCTCGCCCACGCCAGGAGTGCCCTCTCTCTCTCGTCCGAATACACTCCCTGCTAGGGCAGTGGGGAGGAATGAAGGACCAGCCTGCGCGTTCCCGGCCCCGGCTGGCTCCCGCAGGCCCCGGGGAGCCGGCTTTGCTGGTCCCTCCGGGGCCACCACCCTCTCCCCACCCCAGTGGACCTCGTGCTACGGGAGACACGGGCCCCTCCAGCTCCACCCCACGGAAGGCTGGGTCCCTGGTGCCCGGCCAGCTACCCAGGTGGCCAGGTCCGCACGGAGCCTTTTGGAAACAAGCGTCCCCTTACAGACCCACACGCGGCAGGCACGCGGACAACGCGCACACA
>NW_024412422.1:6792955-6826107 GCF_014898765.1 Herpailurus yagouaroundi | reverse complement strand
CCCCCCCCCCCCCCCCCCCCCCCCCCGCTGCTCTCAGGTTGAGGTCAAGACCCCTCTTACTGGTCAAGAGGCCGCAAGATGTAGCTCTGCCTCTCCTCTTGCGTGGCCTGTGCTCCGGCCAGACCTCCTTTCTGCCACACACACTCGCTGTACTTTCTCGTGCCGCAGGGCCTTTGTACATGCAGTTCTGTCCTCCCAGAACACCTCCTGTCTCTGCTTTGCCTCATTCACTCTTGGTCACTGTCTCAGGCCTTGCCCTGCATCCTCCAGGGCAGCTGAGGACTCCCACCCCTACCCCATGAACAGGGAAGGCCCAGAGAGGGAGGCACAGCTGGCATGAACCAGAGCTGAGTGGCTCAGGCTCACGAACCTGAAACCTGTCCGGAAGTCACTGCCCATCTTCTGGCCACAGCATGGCTGTTCCCTTCCTCCCTCTTTCTGCCGGTTCTCCCGGTCATCTCGGCAGACACTGGCTGTCAGGCATATGGTCCCGGTGTGTTTGCCCACAGGCCCTGGCAGCCTGGAGAGGGCGTACCCGACCCGAATCTTGCTAGAGCCTCAGACAGAGCGAGCCTCCATCCAGTCACGAGAGTCTCGCAACTCCGACAACACTGGACAGTTGAGGACACGAGCTCTGCTTGGAGCCTCGGCTCTGGGACACGGGCCCAGGTGCACCGCCTCCCTGGGCCTCAGTTTCCCTGTAAGTCAGGGCAATGAGCAGAATGATAGCCAACCTGGTACACATCAGATCAGTGTACCCTCAGCAATCCTGCGAGGCAGATGCTATCATTACATCTGTTTTACAGGTAAGGAAACTGAGGCAGCCTCTGAAATCACCCTCAACGATCCCCACCTCCTGGCACTCAGCCCCGTGTGGTCCCCTCTCCTCGCGTGGGAGGCCCTGGTGACTCACTTCTCATGAAGAGGACACAGAAAAACTGATGGGAGGTCCCCGAAGCGGGGCCTGCCGGCAGCCACACGTGTGAGCTTGGAAACAGAGCCGCCCCCCGTCGAGCCTTCAGATTGCTGGAGCCCCAGTGCCTTTGAACCCGAGAACTAAGAGAGTTTGCCCGTGGGTCCCTTCATGTACAGAAACAGTGAGGTGGTATTTGTTTTAAACTGCTAAGTACTGGCATAATTTGTTACACAGTCATAGCTAACTAATACACAGGCCTAGAGGGACTGAGTGAGCTGCCCAAAGTCAACGAGCCAGAGTTGTCTGACCCCAAGCTGTGCTCATAACTCCTACTCAAAGCAACCCCCTCCTCTGCTCAATGGCTTAAGGAGACATTCAGAGCACACAACACCATAAGAAGGTACAAAGGGAAAACACTCCCTCAAGGCCAAAGTCATCTGCCATTGGGCCGGTTCAGGGACAAGGGCCCACCTGTTGTCGAAGAAGGCACGGACGATTTTGGAGCGGATCGGGTTGAGCTCCAGGTCAGGAACATTGTTGAAGTTCTCTTTGCTGAGTTCCAGGAAGGAGAAGCACCAGGAAAAGAAAGAGGGGGGGAAAAAATCAAATGTCAGATGGCAGGTCCACCACTTATCGGGCCGTATTTTTAATCCTGAGCCAATCCCACAAGAAGAGTCCAGAGATGAGACTGGAATGTGCTGCACCGATCTGCCCCCACTCTAACCTTTGACTGGCAGGAGCTGGGAGGATTCGGAGGCTCAAAGATGCTACGTGTCCTCAACGTTCACCCTCAGAAAAACACAGAGACACAAGATGTGCACCCCACCCCAAGGACTCAGAGACCGCCGGAGGCCCATCACAGACCCCCAGGTAAGGAGACCCTGGTTGGGCCATTCTGGAATTGGGGCAGCAGAATGGTGGCTTGGACACCAGAAGATAGCCTGACGAGTCCTCAGTGGGTGGCGTGGAGAGTTACTGCGTGCCCCGGCCATTCCGCTCCTAGATATACGGCCAAGAGAAATGAAAACACACATCCACGTAAAGACTCGTACGGGCGTGGTATAGCAGCCTTACTCATAAGAGCCACAAAGTGGGACTCTCCCAAGTGTCTGTGAACCGATGAGCAGATAAATTGCGGTCGATTCTCCAGCCATAAAAAGGAAAGACGTAGAGATCCACGCTGCAACACAGAGGAGCCTTGAAAACACTAGATGTGCTGAGTAAACGCAGCCAGACGCCAAAGACTACACAGTGTTGATTCCATCTACACGAAACATCTAGAACGGGTAAATCCGTAGAGACAGGAAGTAGACCGGTGGTTGCCAGGGATTGGAGAATGATGGAAAGTGACAGCAAAGGTACAAGGTTTCTTTAGAGGATGATCAAAATATTCTGAAATTGACTGTGGGGCTGGACACACACCTTCAAGGATTCGAAAAGCCACGGAATTATATATACTTTTTTAAGATTTTATTTTTAAGTGATCTATACCCAACGTGGGGCTTGAACTCACAACCCCAAGATCAAGAGTCGCCTGCTCTACCCACTGAGGCAGCCAGGCACCCCTGGAATTATACATTTTAATGGGCAAGACGTATGGTATGTGACCTGTATTTCGGTAAAGATGTTTAAAACAACAAACAAACAAACAAACAAACAAACAAAAACGATGCTGGCTTGGGGTGGGAGAGGGTGAATTTCAAACCCAGCTACCCTGTCACTGGGTCATACAGGCTGCGGGTCCACAGTCCAACCTTCCCACATAAGGCCATCCTCTGTTCTCAGAACCTGCTTCCTACTCACCTCTTTCTTCTGTTCCATGGACTTCAAGGAGTAGTAGCCTTGAAAGGGACCCAAGGCACAGGCTGGTAACCCCGGGGAGCAAGGAGGCACCCCAGGCCAGGGAAGAGGAAATAGCAGCTACTTAAAATGAGAATGTCCAGGGGTGGGATATTCATCAGATCTGGAACTCAAAACTAGAACAAAGCCATGCTGGGAAGGAGGAAGTGCCACATACCTGGAGAATTAAGCACGGTTTGAGTTGGAAGCTTCCCGAAGCACATGGCTGACCCCTGTCCCGCCCCCACCCTACCGATGGGGAGACTGAGGCCCAGAGGGAAACGGAGACCTGGTCCTGGCGTTCAGAATCCCCTGCCCCCGTGAGCCCACCCCGACCCCCACGCTCCTTTCTGTCTTTTTCCTGATGCTCCTGGCCGGGCGGGCTGGTGGGGTGCCAGGCCAAATTCAGGAGCCAGTGTCAGTGGATGCCTGCGTTTTAAATTCCTAAGATCCCAGGTCCAAAGAAGGGGTGCACTCAGGACAGTCGCCTGGGGGATGGAATACTATTTGGCCATGACAAGGAATGTAGTACGGATACATGCTACGATGTAGACCAACCTTGGTTATAGACCAAGGTTGTAGACCAACCTTAAAGACATGGCACTAAGTGAAGGAAGCCAGGCACGGGATGCTTGGGTGGTGCAAGCAGTTGAGCATCTGGCTCTTGATTTTGGCTCAGGCTGTGATCTCGCAGTTTGTGAGTTCGAGCCCTGCACCCGGCTCGGTGCTGACAGCTCAGAGCCTGAACCTGCTTCGGATTCTGTGTCTCCCTCTCTCTCTGCCCCTCCCTCACTTGTGTTTTTTTTTCTCGCTCTCTCAAAAGTAATTAAACATAAAAAAGGGAGGGGAAGGGACGGGAGGGGAGGGGAGGAGAGGGGAGGGGAGGGGAGGGGAGGAGAGGGGAGGGGAGAAAAAAGAAAAGAAAAAGGAGCAGCCTGGCTCAAAAGGGCCACGTATGAGAGGACCCATTTATACTTGGTGACTGGAAGAGATAAATCCATAGGGACTAAAAGACGACGACTGGTTGCCAGGGGTAGGGTGCTAGAGGGGTTGATGGCTAATTAGTACAGGGTTTCAAAAAATTTTTTTTTCAACGTTTATTTATTTTTGGGACAGAGAGAGACAGAGCATGAACGGGGGAGGGGCAGAGAGAGAGGGAGACACAGAATCGGAAACAGGCTCCGGGCTCTGAGCCATCAGCCCAGAGCCCGACGAGGGGCTCAAACTCACGGACCGCGAGATCGTGACCTGGCTGAAATCGGACCCTCAACCGACTTCGCCACCCAGGCGCCCCAAGTACAGGGTTTCTTTGGGGGGTGGTGACAGAAATGTCCTCAAATTGATTGCATACTTTCTTTTAATATACTTTTTAAAATTCTTTTAAATGTTTATTCTTAGAGAGAGACAGAGCGTGAGCAGGGGAGGGGCAGGGAGAGAAGGGGAGACACAGAACCCGGGGCAGGCTCCAGGCTCCGAGCTGTTAGCACAGAGCCTGATGCAGGGCTCGAACCCATGAACCATGAGATCATGACCTGAACCAAAGTTGGAAGCTCAACCAAGCCACCCAGGCGCTCCTAATTACATACTTTAAATGGGTAAACTGTACAATAACGTGCATTATATCTCAGTACTGCATTTTTAAAAAATCCCCTAAAATACATCTAAAAACCAAAAAGCAAAGAACCACTGCACTGTGACTGTATTTACATAAAGAACAAAAGGTACTTTTTGTACCAACACTAAGCCCTGCAGCTCAAAGTCAGGATACAGGTCAACTGCTTTCGGGGAGGAGTGACCAGGAGGGGCCGTGGGGAGGCTTTGAGGCTGAGAATGTTCTGCTCTCGATCTGGGTGTCGGTCATGGGTATGTTCAATCCATGAAAGTCCCTCTCTGTGACCCGACACATTTCTGCTTTTCTCTGTGCACATCATACCCAACTGGAGACAAGAGACAGAATGCCCAGAGACCCCGCATGGGAACAAGTCAAGTCAAAGGGGCCACGTGGAGCCAGAGAGAATTCTGGGAGAATGGAAAAACAGCAACCAGCTGCACCGTGGCGAGTTAGTACACGAGACCCCAAGCCCCCTCTGGCTTTCGTTGGCCAGAGGGTCACGGCTAATTCCTCCTCAGCCTCAGTTTCCTCATCTGTAAAGCAGGCACACAGATGCCATGGACGGAAGCTTTCACACGCCCGAGAGCATGCAGCATGGGGACAGGGACTCTCATTTCCATAGCTGCACATTCTCAACCTCGTACGGCTGGGGGCATCACAGGTGCTCAGGGAGCGGAGTGGAAGGGGTGGTGAGCACGGGCGGGGCTCGCCTCCCGGTTCATTCTGTCCTGAGCACCTGGCTGGCACCAGACTCAGTTCCCCTCCCAGGTGCCCAGACCTTTCAGCTGCTCCCAGGACTTCCCCTTGGATCCTTGGAGACCATGAACCCCCAGCTGTGGCTTGCTGAGCTCGGGAATGGGCTACCAGAGAAGCTGTCCCCCAGAGCTGCTGTAAGGAGCATACTGGGGGACACACCCGGGAAATGGATCTGGTTAATTCCCCGGGAGGGAACAGAGACCATCGACAGGGAAACTGCGGGTTCTAGGGGGTTGGGAGAAACCCGGGCCTATGCTGACTCTGGAAGGAGGCAGGATAGAGGGAAGAAGGACCTCACAGAGCCTGACCAGTGTCTACGGAAGAATGGTAATAAGAAAAGAAGGCTGACCTCCCACTGACAGCAGAGGAGGTGAGGCAGATACTCGGACTCAGACGAGGGCAGTGTCCTGGCATCACAGCCTTTGGTGGGTCTGTGCAGGCGTCTCAGAAGCCCAGCTGCCCTTGCTCCCTCTCTCCATGGGTGCCTGCTGGATTCCCCCTCAAATCTCAGCTGTCCCTCACACGGGCACCGTACTGATGCCCCGTGCCTCAGTTTCTTCATCTGTGAATTTGGTGAACACCTAGCACCGCCCACGGCAAAGGGGATGTGAAATCAAGTGTACCCGGGGTCTGGTTCAGGATCTGCTCCTCACCAGGCCCATCATCTTGGGTGAGCCTCTCCACATCTCAGAGCCTCAATTTCTCCTCTGTGAAATGGGGATCATGGGAATGCCTAGGCAGTATCACGGGGTTAACGAAATTACTAAATCCGATAAACACACATAAGGTACTTAGGACATTGCCTGACACACAGCGAGCTCTTAATTTTAAAATGAGAATAATAGGGGTGCCTGGGTGACTCAGTTGGTCAAGCCTCCGACTCTTGGTTTCGGCTCAGGTCATGATCTCGCAGTTCTTGGGTTCAAGCCCTGCATGAGGCTTCTCACTGACCGTGTGGAGCCTGCTTGGGATTCTCTCTCCCTCTCTCTGTCCCTCCCCCACTTGCTCTCTGTCGGTCTCAAAATAAATGAATAAAAACTGAAAGTAAATAAATATATATGTATACACACACACACATATGTATGCATGTATTTAAAAGTAGAATAATAATACCAACTAACCTATTACTCCCAAGGTGTCTGGTAAGTGCTCTGAGAGATTTACCTTATTCTCCTACAAGGCAGACACTCATCCCCATGTTAAAGATGGGGGAAACTGAGGCAGAGAGCTAAAGAACTGTCTTGTGGCAAAGAAAAGAGACAGGCAGCACTCAGAATCCCCAGGGAGCAGATGCTAGCAAGACTTCGGTCCTGGCTGCCGGTCTCGGGGACACTCCCGGATATTTGCCAACCTCCTTTTTGAACGAGTCGATTGCAGGCCTCGAGTCCAGAGGAGCCTGGGGGAGGCTGACCGCAGTTTAATGTCCCATAAACGCCAGTTTCGGTCTTGTTTTCCTTCCTCCCCCACCCCCACCGCCAGGTGCCCACTGGGCCGGTAGAACCGGCTCAGCTGAAGGTGTCGGGCCCAGGCTGCAGCCCGGGAAGGGCTCTGCTCCACCCAAGCCCAGGGCTCTGGGGCCACAGCTGATAGGCAGTGACCGGGGATCCGGCCATGGGGCCCCTGTGACCAGCGGGGAGGGGTCCCCCACAGAGACCCCAGGGGCACACAACTGGCACACCTCCTCTGGGTGGGGTGGGGGATCGAACCCCGGGGTTTAAGGATTCTCTGCACCCCCCTCGCCCGCATCCTGAGGGCTTTCCCAGAGCCAGGCTGTGCTAAGCGCTTTGCAAACACTGTCACGTTTGATCCGCCCCACACACCCACAGTCCCCATCGTGCAGGTGAGGAAAGGAGGCCCAGGGAGGCCAAGTGAGGAGGCCACAGCCCCACAGCTAGGAGGACAGCTCTGAATCCGGCTCTAACCGCCCTGTGCGCTTCCTCACACTTGCTACTTCCTCTGGGCTGCACGGTTTTACTTGAACGAGAGCACACAACTGAAATCTTGGTTGGGGATCTGCCCCCACCCAGCCCCGAGAGGCCCCATCCGGGACCCAGAAAGAAGGCAAGACAAGCGTCCAGCCCGCAAGGGAAGGAAAGACTGAGAAACCACCAAGGAGGGGCTCCTCCGCAAGCCTCGTCGTGGGGGCCGGTTTCCGGCAGCTCTGAGGGCCAGCTTCTCTGCCAGGCCCTCTGCCGGCTTGGTCATCAGCCCCCACCGGGCCTGACCCACCGGGAGCTGAAGACCCAGCGAGGCCCCAACGGCTCCCAGCCTGGAACCCCAGCCTCCCTGCTCTCACCGGCCCATCGGAGAAGGGTCTCTACCGCAGGGGCTGCCTGCCCGACTCTCCTGGAGGCCCCACCCTGGGGAAACTGGGGACCCATGGGGACTCACAAAGAAGGAACCAAGAGTCACTAACCGCGCGTCTCCCCGGGCAATGCTGAGCAGCTCAAAGTGTCGTCCCTGGACCAGCAGCATCAGTCTCACTTGGTGTGTGACACACAGAGCCCTTAGCTGGCCCGGAATCAGAGCCTGCATTTTAACGTGATCCCCGGGGAACTCGCGTGAAGGTTAACGTTTAAGAAACGCTAGGAATTCCCTAACTGTGCCAGGGGTTTCTCCCGTCCACGTGCCTTTGCACAAAAGCTCTGGCAGAGGAGCACCCGGGTGGCTCAGTCGGTTAAGCGTCCAACTCTTGACTTCGGCTCAGGTCATGATCTTGCAGTTCGTGGGACTGAGCCCTGCATCAGGCTCTGCACACTGTGCAGCCTGCTTGGGAGTTCCTCTCCTACCCTCTCTCTCTCTCTGCCCTTCCCCAGCTCATGTACACACATTCTTACTCACTCTCAAAATAAACGCTAAATATGTGTGTGTGCGCGTATACACACACACACACACACACACACACACACACACACAAAGCCCCTGGTCCGCTTGCCACCAGGCAAACGCCTCTTTCAGTGACTGGGACAGCGTCACCAACGTCACCCTTCCCCACCACACGCTTTCTCAACTTCTCCTGTATCTGCTCCAGGCCCGTACCCAGCCGTCCTCTCAACACCTGCCATGTACTGATCACAGGGACCTTCCACGTGCCAGACCCGCTCCCAGGTGCTGGCTTCAGCAGTGAGTGGGACAGACATCACCCCTCCTGGGATTCCAGCAGAGGAAATGAGACAGAGGGAAAATGACCTGTCTCGGGCAGCAATAAGCACTTTGCAAGCACACCAAGCAGAGACAGGACAGAGACCCAGAGAATCGGATAAAGTCTCAGTGGGGTGACCAGGAAAGGTGACACATGGCAGAGAGCAGAGGGTGGCGAGTTCTCAAACCCCCGGGGAACACGGGGCCGTGTCTGGGGACCTTTTCGGTAGTCACCCGGTGGGGGGGAGGGTTCCAGAATGTGCTCTACACCCTACCATGCACAGAACACCCCTGCCCCGACACACATTCTCCAGCCCCAAGTGCCAATAGAAACCCCACTCTGGAGAAAAGCATTCTAGAAAGCAGGTCATGAGTGTGTTCTAGAGCTCCGAGGCAGGAACAGCAGGAACAGCCAGCCCTCAGCTAAGGGCAGCTGGGGCTCCTATGCATGCACCTGACTGTGAGCAGACCTTTAACTTGACAAAGCAGGGGTGAGTGCTGCCGGGGGATGCAAAACAGGACGAGGAGTTAGGACTGGAGCAGGAGGCTGACAGGTCAGGAGGGAGGTAGGGACGAAGGCCCATCGCACAGGGGTCTGCCACTGCCTCTGTCTAGCGCCCCTTCCCTCTTGTCATCACACAGAGCTCCTTCTGTCCCTTCTGTTCTAGTCCAAACGTGGCCACCTACTCCAAGGTCCTTCTCCCACCACGGTCCCAAGACACGCACCCTCCCCGTCCTGTTTCCTTCCCTCATCTCACATGTGATGAGCTTGTGGGACGCGTGGGTGGCTCAGTCGGTTAAGCATCCGACTTCCGCTCAGGTCATGATTTCACTCTTTGTAAGTTCAAGCCCCGCGGTGGGTTTTGTGCTGACAGCTCAGAGCCTGGAGCCTGCTTTGGGTTGTGTCTCCCTCTCTCCCCTATTCATGCTCTTTTTCTCTCAAAAATAAACAAACACTAAAAAAAAACTAAAGAATACATATAATGAACTTGTGTGCATGCTAGTTCCCTCTCCGGTCCTCCCTCCCCGCACCCCCACACGTCCCCACTCCCAACAGAAGCCCCCACTACCTGCTTCTGCAAGCAAGGGCTGAGTCCTTCAGCTTCCGGGGGAAAGAGTCTCTGTAAAAACTTTCTATTCGAGTACTTGCGAATTATTCGGGTCCATTTAGAAAGCTTCGTCCTGTTTCAGGGACACCTTGCACCCCTCACACTGAAGGGACCCCTGCACGGCTCTCCGGGTCACCTGAACAGACAGGAGAGCGGGCCCGCTTGTGCCCACTGTGGCCTGGGGAGTTTTACAAGCAACCGTGGGTTCTTCTCTTTCAGATGAACATGCACCATCCAAGCTGACGCCTTAAAGGGAAGATGCGTTAACTCCCGGAACCTGTTAAACACTGACAGCAAAATGGCCTGAGGATAAAGGCAGGGCCTCAACTCTTCACTGTTGGGAGTACTTAAAGAAAGGGGGAAAAAAGGAAATTTCTAGCTATTCGACAAGTTAAAAGCAAAGTTACTGGATTAAAATGACTTACTTTAGACAAATGCAGTGTGATCACTGTAGGCTCCGGCTTTTCTTCTAAGCAGGGAACACCCTCCCTAAGTAAACCCATCAAAAGATGCAGCTTTAAAAAAATTTTTTTAATGTTTGCTTATTTTTGAGAGAGTGAGACAGAGTGCGAGTGGGGGAGGAACAGAGACAGGGAGACACAGAAATGGAAGCAGACTCCAGGCTCTGAGCTGCCAGCACAGAGCCCGACGCGGGGCTCGAACCCATGAACCGTGAGCTCATGACCTGAGCTGAAACCAAGGCTAGGACGCTCCACCAACTGAGTCACCCAGGTGTCCCTAAAAGATACAAATTTTAAATAGGAAAATATTTGGGGGCCTCCAGCTCTGCCTCTGAACCGCCCAGCCCTGCTGGGTGACCTTATCCTCTTGAGCCTCAGTTTCTCAATCTGGAAGATGGGAAAATGGTGTGAACTTCACAGGCTCCCTGAGACCCCTAGGACCCCACGTGTGGCCATTCAGCCCCGTGCCTGGCACATGCCAGCCCTCAGCTAACAGCAGCTGGGGCTCCTACGTACGCACTTGACTGTGAGCAGACCTTTAACTCGACAGAGCCGGGGTGAGTGCCGCCGGGGGATGCAAAACAGGACAAGGAGTCAGGGCTTTGTCGGTGCCCTGGCGGGCAGCCTGTCCGAAGACTGCCGTATGCTTTGGTGACGAACAACAAACACCACTCCCCGCCTTCGCCTCGTATGTCCGTGGTTCCGTTCACGCCACGACTCACTCCACACTCGGGGGCCTGGTGAATCTACAAATATTTTTGCGGTGTGGCTTTACCTAATCAGCCCTCCTACCGGCCTGCAGCACTATGTCTGACGTATGGCACAGCGTCTATTTCTGGGGCTTCGAGAGCCTGCCGCGGGCACTCTCAGGAAGTCAAATTTGCTGTTTAAGACATTCACCAGTCGAGTGGCCCAACTTCAGAAAGAAAAAGTGCAAGCAGCAATTATTGTATTTTCCTCACTACCTGCAATCCTTGGGGTTTCCATGGGGAGGGGCTTCCCTGCTTGGAAGAAGAAAACATTCTGAGGACAGAAGTCTCTGCATAGGATTGGTACTCAATGTGTCACATGCCCATTTTCTATTCAAGCATTTCTCCAAGAGGCCACGGAGCTTTGTGGTCAGGGTGGATTCAGGTTTTGGGGGGCCCTTAAAGAAAAATAATGCAGCATTATGAATTTTTGTTTTTAAAATTTTTTTAACATCTATTCATTTTTTGATAGAGACAGACGTGAGTAGGGGAAGGGCAGAGAGAGAGGGAGACACAGAATCCAAAGCAGGCTCCAGTCTCAGAACTGACAGCACAGAGCCCGACGTGGGGCTCGAACACACAGACCCTGAGATCATGAACGGAGCCGAAGTTGGACGCCCAACCGACTGAGCCACCCAGGCGCCCCGGATTTTTGTTTTTTAAGTCAGATGCTGGGCTTTGTAAGAAACACACACACACACACACACACACACACACACACACACAGAGCAGGAGTCCTGACACAACAGCTTTGAGGCCGCAGGGGTGAGGCCATCCCTGCACATCCTAGGATAATTTTTAGCAGGAGAGGAGACCAACCAAACATGGATAGGAAAAAATGGTGGGTTAACATTAAATCCGTTTGGCAGTTTTTACTCGGTTTTGATTTTTTTTTGTTAAGCTATATACAACTTATCAAAGTCACAAATTCAGAAACTCAATTCTTCATTAATAAAATTTTATATTTTTTAAAGTTTATTTATTTTGAAAGAGAGCAAGTGGGGGAGGGGCAGAGAGAGAGGGAGAGCGAGAATCCCAATCAGGCTCCCCACTATCCACACAGAGTCGAACCCATGAACCGTGGAGATCATGACCTGAGCCCCTCTTCATTTTTTAATGCAACTTACAGAACTTATTAGGTCTATGTTTAAAGCCTGCAGGTTTATTTTTTTTTTAATTTTTTTTCAATGTTTATTTATTTTTGGGACAGAGAGAGACAGAGCATGAACGGGGAAGGGGCAGAGAGAGAGGGAGACACAGAATCGGATACAGGCTCCAGGCTCTGAGCCATCAGCCCAGGGCCTGACGCGGGGCTCGAACTCACGGACCGCAAGATCGTGACCTGGCTGAAGTCGGACACTTAACCGACTGCACCACCCAGGCGCCCCTAAAGCCTGCAGGTTTAAATGGCCACTTTTAAGGAGCCTTTTGCACTGGAGGTATTTTCCCCTCCCCCCCCCCCCAAACCCCTGCCCCATGGGATCCTAGGCTCTCGGGCACCTTCATTTTCTGAGAGGCAGGGGCAAAGGGTGCTGCCTCCCACACCCCTCACAGACTGCGGTGCCGGGGGCCTCGCCCAGCGGACCCCAGTCAGTGCCTTTCGCCAAGCTCAACCCTAAGGAAGCAAAAGCTCCTTTCCCTACTCAGAAACCCCAGCATAGCCCACAGCCCCCCAGGTGTGCCCAGGTATCAGAGAGCACCCCCCCCCAGGGTCACTCGAGAACCCCCTGGCAGTGTGGGGACGGTGCTAGGGATCAGATCACAGCCCAGGGCTGCTCATCCTTCTGCCCTAGGAGGGTGGGCAGGAAAGCCCGCGGGACCGAAAACCTGCCCAATCACCCTTTTCCGGGTCCTGAGAGACAGATTAGGATCAGGCAAAGTGGGTCTGGGAGGCGCTTTTCAGGCAGGCCTGTTTGCATAGAACACTGTGGCCTGTCACCTCCTTCCTGCTGGGCAGGGCTGTCACCATGTGCAGCTGACGCTACCCTCCCAGCAGAGATTAGGAAATTAGGGAGCAGGGGCTTTGGTGGTGGGAATTATACATGCCCACCGTGGATGGTAAGGGTCCTCAGATGGCAGACAAGGGTGACTGAGGTCCTGAGACCACTCACAAGAAACGTCCACAACTTCCTTACAGAGGCATCTCAGCACTGAGCTCCTCTACTTACGAGCTGTGTGACTCAGGCACAGGCACACGACCTCTCTGAGCCTCCTGTCTGTAAAATGGGGAGAACAGGTGTTCCTACCACTGCTTCCTGTGGGGTTTTTATGAGGCTCAAGTAACGTGCTCCGGCTACGCAGCACAGAAAACGTGCTCAGCTAATAACAGCTTACATCGGTGAGCAATTCCTACGAGCCAGGCCCCAGATAAATTCTTTCCCGGGAATATGTACACCCTCTGGAGGGAAACAGTATTAACAACAACGGGTCTCACGTACACCATGCTTCATGGCGTATAAAGAGAACTTTGGTAGTCCTGGGGTGCCTGGGTGACTCAGTTGGTTAAGCCTCCGATCTTTAGTTTGAGCCCCACATTGGGCTCTGTGCTGACCGCTCAGAGCCTGGACCCTGCTTCAGATTCTGTCTGTCTCTCTCTCTCTCTGCCCCTCCCTCCCTCCCTCTCCCTCTCAAAAATAAACATTAAAAACAATTTTAAAGAATTTTGGTAGTTCTTATACTTTTGCCTCATTACTTTGGTCTCATTCATTCATTCATTCAACCGACCAGTTGTACCCCCGAGCATCTAGAACGTTACCAGCCCTGAACTGAGCACTAGGCCCAAGAAAAAAAGCCCCAGTTCCCGCCCTGCACGGGGCCAGCTGTCTATTAGGGGCACAGTTGCAATTCTGTAAGTGGCAGGTTGGGGCACCCCCAGGAGGAGGCCATGGGAGGACAGGAGGTAGGGGGGTTATCCTGCAGGATGTGGTGTCCACACTGAGACCTCAGCAAAGCAAAAACCAGCATCTAAAGACGTTGGCGGACCCCAGCTAGAGTACGGATGGCACCTTAAAGGCACAGGGGAGCCCCAAAAGCTGGAGCAAGGGCTGCTCACTGGGTCTCGGCAGATGCGCTAAGGGTGAGGTGTGCGGTGGTCCTGGGGGTGGGCAGGCAGAGCCGAGGGCTCGTATTCCCACGCCCTGGCCTAGCCCACGAGTGGGAGGTAGGAGTCTCCGTGCCTGAGAGGGTGCAGCCTCCACCCATAGAACGCGGGGGGCCCACTGGGCACCATCCTCCGTGCTGGGGAGGCCGACCTGCCCACGACCACCCATGCTTGTTGGAAATGCAGGGTCTCGGGCCCGGCTCCAGACCCGTGAATCAAATCCTGCCTTTGAACCAGGCTCCCAGGTGATTCACACGCACATTCACAGCCAGCGTCCCACAGGAAGGCGAACTGGAGTCACCCCATGCGGCTACAGAGAAGATGTGCGGGGCCCAGGGAGCCTGACGGGGCCCTGACTGGGTCGGGGGCATCGTCCAGGCAGACTTGGCTGAAGAAACGTTGCTAAGGCCCAACAGCCGGGACGGGTTTAGTCAGAGGGATGTGAGGCCAGGAAGGGAGGCCACGGGCCTGAGGGGAGTGGAGGAGGTTGGGAATACCACACAGACTGACGTCTGAGGCCAGGGGGCGGGAGAGCGGGTCAGTGGCAGAGAGAAAGGCAGCTGCATTTGCTGAGTGAGCACTTAACTGTGCCCCGGGGCACCGTCCTGGCCTCCCCGGGGGCCCTGCGACCCCCAGTGAATGCAGAGTCTCAGGCCCCACCCACCTGCTGAGGC
Organism: Herpailurus yagouaroundi; assembly: GCF_014898765.1. Lineage (NCBI taxonomy): Eukaryota > Metazoa > Chordata > Mammalia > Carnivora > Felidae > Herpailurus > Herpailurus yagouaroundi. Next base: position 6,811,750 of record NW_024412422.1, on the reverse strand, counting down.
CGAGCCTGCATTAGGAACATTCTCGAGTGATCCACTCACACGCTCAAGCTGGGAAAGAATGTGTGCAGGTCACAGTATTTCAGTTTGTCCTTGCAGAGGCCCCGGAGGGGCCGCTGGGCAACACCGGGCTCGGATGCTAGAACCTCGAAGTGGGAGGGGCTCCGAGGGCCTCACAGCCCCCTCCCCACACAGCACCTGTGCTCCCGCCTCCACTCCCGCCCCACGGTCAGACATCTGCTAACAGGCATCTCAAGGTGGGTCCCCGAGACCTCACCAACCGTGGGGAGGATGGCAGCCGGGCTGCCCAACCGGCTCAAAGTGGGATCTTCCCGCATGGCACCTGCTTACTTTCCGCACCCAAATCCCTTTATGGATGAGGACGGAGGCTCAGAGACAGAGAGCAACTAACGCAAACACACACAGCCCCTCCTATACAGGAGGCCGATGCAAACGGTTTCTCAAGTCTGGGTTTTTGCCTCTGTTTCCCCCAAGTCTGGAAATTAAACACACGCGGCATGGGAACTTAAAACCTCTCAAGAGGCAAGACCCAGAGACCCCTGACTAGAGCAGCTTCTTACAGGGCTTACTGGAAAACTATCTTGAGAAAGGGGGCCCCGCCTTCACACACCACCCACTGTAGGCTGCATCCAGCAGCACAGGTACGAAGCACCTGGTACAGAGCACATGCCCAGAAGCTCCTGAAGGAAGGGGGGTGCCCTTGACACTTCCAGGTTCCAACATCCAGGTGCACAGATGCGGCCTCTCCTTAGACTCCCAGGTGTCCGGCCAAGGTGTGCCCACCCGGCCCTGGGAAAGCACTCCAGTCTCCACCCCGGCTGATGGCCCAGCCCCGCTCTGTCACTGCTCTGGGAAAAACCTATTTGCATCTCTAGCCCTGGCCACAGTGACCGGCTCCGACTTGGACATGGAACGCTCTCGGAGCCGATGAGAAGCCAGGTGACTTTCCCCTGGGCTCACTCCCTCTCCTTCACGGGGCTTACCCAGGTGTCACGGACAGAACTGACCACAACACTCCTAACTGGCTTTAATTCTGCCTTGGATACAATCAAACTGAGACAGGAGGCCACAGGAACCAAGAGATCACCAGAATCTAAGCTCTGGAAACGGATGCTTTGAAACCATGACGCGTGGGATCGACAACATGCTCTTGTTTAGACAGACCAAGGAAAGTGATCATTGTTTCTGTCAATTTCCATAAAGCTTAGGTGAAATTTTAGTCTGTTGGCTAAGAAGAAGGACGTTTCCCTGGGTTATTAAAGGTTATTAAGTATTATTTTTAAATTTTAATATTTTTAATATTATTAAATTATTATTAAATACTATTAAATGTTGGAAGTTCAAAGACTGTAACCTTACGGCCTTGCATATTTGTTTTAGGAAACTCCATCTGTTTGAAAGTCTGTGGTAGAACGCTGTTTACTGTGCGTCGGGGACCCCGCTTGCTACACTTCAACTCGAAGCTTCCTCTCCCCCAACTGTGCAACGACCAAACATGCTAACTAGGATCGCTCACTAACCTAGTTCTATAGAACTCAACCAGCATGGAAGACTGAACACACTCTCTCTTGGGGGAAGGAGGACAGTTTAGGGCATTGCTCCTCATAAAGAAATAACCTGGGGCGCCTGGGTGGCTCAGTCGGTTGGGTGTCTGACTTCGGCCCAGGTCATGATCTCACAGTTTGTGAGTTCGAGCCCCGCGTCGGGCTCTGTGCTGACAGCTCAGAGCCTGGAGCCTGCTTCAGGTGCTGTGTCTCCCTCTCTCTCTGCCCCTCCCCAGCTCATGCTCGTACTCTGTCAAAAATAAACTTAAAAACAAATTAAAAAAAAAAGAGAATGAACCTACCCAGCTTCTAAAAGATCAACATTAAACATGCAATGTAGGGGGGCACCTGGGTGGCTTAGTCGGGTAAGCATCTGACTTTAGCTCAGGTCATGATCTTACGGCTTGTGAGTTCAAGCCCCGAGTCGGGCTCCGTGCTGACAGCTCAGAGACTGGAGCCTGCTTCCGATTCTGTGTCTCGGGGCGCCTGGGTGGCTCAGTCGGTTAAACCGATTTGTGTCTCCCTCTGTCTCTGCCCCTCCCCCACTCACGCTCTGTCCCTCAAAAATAAATATTAAAAAAAAATTTTTTTAAAGGCAATGTAGAATGGCCAGTCCGACTTCTGTCAAGAAATCAGTCTGCTGCCCGCCATCTTGCCTGAGGCCGGAACTAACAACAGAGAGGAAGCAGAGTGAAGAGACCTTCAACGAGGTCTTCAAGTTACGTATACCTGAGATTCTAAGCACAGAGGCCAGGAGCATGTCCCATTTGAGGAAGCCAGGGCAGGGTACACGTGGCTGACTGGCCCCCTGTCTTCACTGTAGACAGACATTCCTGATCCCAACAAGTATGGCTCTAGAACATCTTATCTAGAGGGACCAAAAGAATGACAACTGCAAGTTTGCCACAGGAAATGGGGCCACCCAGGGGCTCTTCCAGAGTCATGCTGAACTCAGGGAAAGAGACAGAAGGGAAATCCTCCAGGGCCATGGAGCTGCCCAAGGCCCAAACCCAACTGCAGATCTTACCGAATGGTGGGCTGGTCTCCACTCAGCTGCTTAAACCTCCGGTGGAGCTGCTCGATCTGGTCTGAGGAGACTGGGAAACAGGGGAGGGAGGGAGAGAAAGACAGAGAGAAGACATCACTGACCGCTGAGCTTGAGCCACCAGCAGGAGGCTGGTGACATTCCCCCACACTTCCCAGGCGGGCAACACCGACCAGCACCAGACGAAGAAACCGACAAAGGGCGTCCCTTTCTTCCTGGCAGTGCACCCCTGGGGTCATTACCTCCGATCCCCCGGCAAGATAGCCTGTGCTACGAACGGCAGCTGCCGGGACAGCATGAAAGTGAACCAGCTCATTTTCCCCTTCCCCCTAAAGGGATCACATCCGTGTGACTTCTTCCCCTCCTGCTCCCGAAGACAGGGTTTTCCTAGCTGAGCAAGGGGCTTCATACGGTCACGTACGGAGAGACAGAGGGGCAGGGCAAAGGGGTTGGGGCTGCTGCTGGAAGTCACTTGGGAGACCCGTAGTAGGACGCAGGAGGAGAATCTGGTGCAGCAAGGGGATTGGAAGGAGAAGAAAGAGAACTTTGATCATTGCGCTGTGGAGGACGTATTTAGATCTTCCCAGTAGTTCTAGAAAACCTTAAGTACAGTTTTTCGTAATTACCATTTCGGGCTGGCGGGCCGCCGTGTCTTCCCCGGTAAGAGGGGGCCTTGCACGTTCCGGGTTTCATAAGGGCTCCGCCCCCACGAGGGCCTGTTTCATGAAGCACACAGTATGGCACCCGGACCTGCATTCTCTCCCCTCATCCTCGACACATCCTGCATAAGGGAGCAGATGTGCTTTTCTCTGTGGGTAATTTGCAAACTGCAGCTCAGAGCACTCGAGACCGCACGACCGGTGACTGGTGGAGTGGGGTCCATCTCCTGACCCCGCCTTCAACCTGCCTTCACTCGGTATCGCCTGCCCGCCCACATATCCTGGTGCTCCAAGGCCTTGAGGGCCGGTTCCCGCGGACTATACACGGTTCAGGCAAAACTTTCCAAACAGGGGCTGGGCTGAGAAACAGCCATCCCCCCTCCCCCCGGCTCCTCCCAGCATTTCCCATGCCCTATTATAAATGTCTTTTCTTGTTCCAGAGACAGCTAATTTCTGGGACCAGCTGGTCATCTCATTTGCTGTTGGGTTTTTTCCAAGTATTAAAAGAAAAAAATATTTTTTTTTATTTGAGAGAGAGAGAGAGAGAGAGAGAGAGAGAGAGAGGAGAGAGCACGAGGGGGGAAAGGGGCAGAGGGAGAGAGAATCCCAAGCAGTCTCCACGCTCAGCGTGGAGCCCAACGTGGGGCTCGATCCCACGACCCTGGGATCATGACCTGAGCCGAAATCAAGAGTCAGACACTCAGCCGACTGAGCCACCTAGGCACCCCCTTTTTAAGTAATTTAAGTAATCTCTATACCCAATGCAGGGTTCAAACTACAACCCCCAGATCAAGAGTCACATGCTCCACCGACTGAGCTAGCCAGGTGTCCTCCTCATCTTTTTTGGGGGGGTGGGGTGGGGGGGGGTCTCAGGTTCAGGTTGTATCACTTTAAGAATACGTAGCTCAAGGGCTCCTGGGTGGCTCAGTCAGTTGAGGGTCTGACTTCGGCCCAGGTCATGATCTCACGGTTTGTGAATTCGAGCCCCACATCGGGCTCACTGCTGTCCGCGCAGAGCCTGCTTCAGATCCTCTGTCCCCCTCTCTCTGCCCCTCCCCTGCTTGTGCTCTTCCCAAAGTAAATAAGTATTTTTTAAAAAAAGAATCTATAGCTCAGAATTCTCCAGCCTCCCTAGAAGCTGTTGGTGAGGAAATACCCCTTAGGACGGCCAACAGCTGTGAAGGGTTTTCCGTGTACCAGAGGCGCATCTCCACACATTAGTGCACCTGTTCCCCATGGCACCCTGGGATAGGGCTGTATTCCTATTACAGATGTAGAAACTGACTCTTGGAAAAGTGGGATGACCGTGAGGGGCAATAACCACCTTTCTGGAGGAGGACATGGCCATTCCTATCATGAGTGTATCAGCAAGGACATCCAAATACTCTACAGGGCTGAGCGATTGCAGTCCTGGGTACACATCCAACAGAAATGCACACTTGCGCTCATCAGAAGGAGAGGTTCACAGCAGTGCGGTTCCAAGAGCCCTAGACTGGAACCTATCCAAATGCCCGACAACAGCAGAATCAAGTGTTGAGGTGCAGTCTACTCAAGCAATGGAATAGTATATGGCAAGAAAAACGAGCAGACGGTGCATGCCATAACTTGGGTGAGCTTCAGAAACATAAAATCAAGGAAAAGAAGTCAGATGCAAAAGAGCAAGTACGTTAGGATTCCATTTAAATGGAGCTCGAAAACGGGTAAAAACTCCTCTGTAGTGTCAGAAGTCGGGATGGAAAGGCTGCGCACGGTAAGATTCTACTATAGGACCTCCTGGAAAAGGCAAAACCGCAAAGACACGAGAAAGGTCTCCGTGTCCGAGTCTGGGGATGAGGAATGAACAGGCAGAGCACAGAGGGTTTCCGGGGCAGTTAAACTATCCTGTGGGTCCCATCATGATGGACACACGTTGCTGAACATACGTCCAAACCTGCAGAAGGTGCACCACCACAGGTGAACCCTAATGTGAACAATGGACTCCGGGCGATAATGAAGTGTCGATACAGGTTCATCGACTGTATCAAACGTACCACACTGGTGGGGGCCACGGATAAGGCGGGAGGCTATGGCACGTGTCGGGGTGAGGGCATAGGCGAAAACTAACTTCCTCTGAATTTTGCTATGAACCTATCTAAAACTTGTCTGATAATAGAAATGACAAGGTGGTGCCTGGGTGGCACAGAGAGTTGAGTGTCCGACCCTTGATATCGGCTCGGGTCATGATCCCAGGGTCATGGGAGCAAGCCCCACGTCAGGCTCCACATAGGGGTGAGCATGGGGCCTGCTGGAGATTCTCTCTCTCTCTCTCTCTCTCTCTCTCTCTCTCTCTCTCTCTCCTCCTCCCCCACTCATGCACTCTCTAAAAGAAAAAAAAAAAGACTTTAAAAAATATAATAAAAATGATGATGATGTTGTCTTATTTTTTTAAAAAAGAGAAGTCAGAAGCGGTTGCTCCCGAACGGGGAGTAGTGATTTGAATGGGGCGTGAGGGGCGCCTCTGGGTAGTGGGAATATTCTATTTCTTCATCCAGGTTCAGGTTACACACACGTGTGCTCAGCAAGGACATGGAACTCTATGCTCACAGGTGATGTACTTTTCTGTACCTGATATTACGATAAAAGTTTTACCTGAAAATTTCAGTGATTCTACCTGGCAGGAAAAAATAAATCCAACGAGCACAAAAGACAAATACATAAATGTGTCCACCCGTGGATTCTTAACAGCTTAAAAAACGGACTCGACCGAAGTGCTCACCCAAAGCAGATTGGTCAAATATTTTACGGAATGCTTAGCCAATTAAAAAAAAAAAAAAAAAAAAAAGCAAGCTGCTTTTGAGGAGTGACAGTTATATATCGGACATGAAAATACGTTCCACAGAGAATGTTTAAAAGTCAGGGCGCCTGGGTAGCTCAGCTGAGGGTCCCACTCTTGATATCAGCTCAAGTCATGATCTCATGGTTTGTGAGTTCGAGCCCTGTCAATGCAAGGTCTGCTTGGGATTGTGTGTGTGTGTGTGTGTGTGTGTGTGTGTGTGTGTGTGCGCGCCTCTTTCTCTCTCTCTCTCTCTCTCAAAATGAACTTTAAAAATGTTTAAAATGGCTTGCTATGGGTGGCTCAGTGGGCAGAGCCTGCCCCTCTCAGTCTTGGGGTTGTGAGGTCAAGCCCCACACTGGGCATGGACCTTACTTAAAACACAACCGCCTGCTACAAAAATAGCATGACCTCATGCTGGGGAAAACATGTAGATATACAAATGTATAGAAGTAATGAAAGAAAATCCGGACTCCCTTTCCCCAAAATAATAATAGCAATTGTCTTTCTCAGTAGAGGGATTAAAGGCTTTGTTTTAGTTTAATTCATCTATATCTTCTAAATTTCCTCTAATACACAATGCATATTTATTAGTCATGTAATGAATATTTTAGGCACACAATATGGTACCACATGGGACAGCCGAAGGATCTCGAAAATATTGCTACTGATGAATCATCTGTTAGCTGAGTACCATGTCCTGGGCACATGTGGTCTTATTTAACCCTTACCATGACCGTATAATGGAAGGACTGCTCCAGAAGAGCAAACTGAGGATCTGAGGGGTTAGGTGACTTGAAGGTCAGGCCCTAAACTTGAAAGGGAGACCCAGGATTTAAACTCAGTTTGTCTGGCAGAACGTGTGCGGTTTTATGCTCGTGGGTTACCGATCAAAGGCAGCCCAGCTCTCAACCGCAGGTCAAAAAAAACCCCCAAAACAAAAACACAAAAAACAAAAGCACGCGGACGAGAAATAACCATAGAAATTGCAGCTACACATGTGCTCCTAACATTGCATGAGTCCATTTATAGGAGATGCTCAGGTAGGCAAATCCAAACTAGACCAGGGCTTGCCTGGGGCTAGGCAAGGATGGGGAGTCATGCTGATAGGTACTGAGCCTCTTGGGGGTGGGTGGGGGGAGGGGAGGAAAATGTTCCAAAGTTAGATTGTGAGGGACGCCCAGCCCTGTGATTATACTAAAACCCGAGTACACTTTGAATGGGTGAGATGTAGGGAATGTGTTATGTCTCAAAAGCGCCATCAGGAAAATGAATTACGTGCCTAATCCCGGGAACCACAGCAGTCCACGTCAACTGAGCGCTGACTGTGTCAAGGGCACTGTGTCAGGCCTACTCACACACCCTCTCGTCAATCCTATCGGCTAGGGATGGTGTGTACCCCCATTCTAGAGACGGGAACACCGAGACGTGCCCACGCTCACACAGACAAGAGGTGGTGGGCACGCCAGAAATCAGAGACCAGGTTTGTCTAATGAAATTCCGGCGAATTGCATCCAAAGCGCACGCACGGGTGCCCACACCCTTCCCTGTCGTGCACCCAAATCCCCTGAGCCAAGAGCTCGGAGCTCAACTCGGGGAAGCCTCCCTGGGCTCAGGGACTGGGAGAAGGAACATCCGAGGCCTCACGAACTGACTTCCGAAGACCTCACGCCCTCTCAGGTCCCTGGGGTCCCCCAGAGGATGTGTCCTGTGGGCACCTACACCTGTGTGCAGAGTGCCCTCGGGGGCTCCAAGGACGGAAGCTCTTCTAGTCTCCCTGCTCCTCCCTCAGCCCTTCTCCAGGTCCCCATGCGGTCACGGGTGCAATGGAGACAAGAGGCAGAGTCACTTGGGTGCCTGGCACGTTGACCTCGTTATCTTTGGTTTTAGATTTCAGCCTGAGGGTTGAGGTCACACCCTTCCACAGGCTGGTGGGAGTTTAACTGGCCCAATCTCTGTGTGTGTGTGTGTGTGTGTGTGTGTGTGTGTGTGTGTGCGCGCGCGCGCGCGCAGTCCAAGCTGGGACCGGAGGTGTGAAATTGTGTAAAATACACACCAGCTTCCAAAGACTTAGTACAAAAAAGAATGCACACAGTCTCCATAATTTTTATATTGGTCACACGTTGAAATATTTTAGAAGTAAAATATTAAAATTAACTGTATCTTGTTTCTTTTCTAAACAGGGCTACTACAGGGGCGGTGCCTGGGTGGCTCAATTAAGCGGCCGACTTCGGCTTAGGTCATGATCTCTCGGTTCGTGGGTTCGAGCCCCGCGTCGGGCTCTGTGCTGTCGGCTCGGAGCCTGGCGCCTGCTTCGGATTCTGCGTCTCCCCGTCTCTCTGCCCCTCCCCCCGGCTCATGCTTTCCCTCAAAAATAAACACTAAAAAAAAATTTTTTTAAGCATGGCTACTAGAAAACGTAGAATTACATATGTAGCTTCTGAAAACATTTAGAATTATTCCGCCTTGCATTATAATTTGCGCTGGACAGTGCTGGTATCTGCTTTTAACCAGCAACTTGATCCCTAGGAACAAATACTGAGGAACTGAGACGACTGTACAGAGATAAACAGGTAACCGTCATCATCCTGGCCTGTTTAAAACAGTAAAAAACTGGGTCACCTGGGTGGCTCGGTCAGTTAAGCACATGACTCTTGACTTCAGCTCATGATCTAACTGGGAGACAGAGCCCAGCGTCGGGCTCTGCACTGACAGTGTGGAGCCTGCTTGGGATTCTCTCTCTCTCCCTCCCTCTCTCTCTCAAAATAAACTCATGGGACACCTGGGTGGTTCAGTGGCTTAAGTATCTGATTCTTGATTTCAGCTCAGGTCACGATCTCATGGTTAGCGGGTACCAGCCCTGTGTCAAGCTTCGTGCAGAGCCTGCTATGGATTCTCATGTGCTCTCGCTCTTTATCTGCCCCTCCCCTGCTTGCATGCTCTTTCTCTCTCAAAATAAACTTTAAAAAAAAGTCTATAAATAAGTATGTAAATAAGCAAACTTTAAAATTGGGGAAGTGGTGAGCTATAAGGAAACGGGTTGAAATAAATCCTGGTACATCCGAAAGGCAGTATACTACAGAGCCTTAAGAAACATTTTTAAAATATTTAGGGGAGCCTGGGTGGCTCAGTTGGTTAAGGATCCGATTTCAGCTCAAGTCATGACCCCGGGTTTGAGCCCCGCCGTGCAGACAGCTCAGAGCCTGGAGACTGCTTTGGATTCCGTCTCTGTCTCCCTCTCTGCTCCTCCCTCGTTCACACTCTGTCTCTCTCTCTCAAAAATAAACATTAAAAAAATTTTTTTAAAATATTTAGAACACAGAAAAATTTTCATGGGATATCGCTACAGGGAAAAACCAACAGGCCACAAGATCTCACGTACATGAAAGTCTGTAATGATATAGTTGTGTGCACAGGAAAAAAATAGGAAAGGATGAACAAAATAGCACAGTGCTTCCAGGCGGCACGTTTACAGGACATCCCTCTGTTCCTCTTGTCCCTTATCTTTGCTGATCGGTCCCTTAACTTTTCTGTAATTGTCAGAGATGCCTTGTATAATCTTCAATTTCAACTTTGATGGCTAGGATGAAAAATAAAACCTACAGTAACAAGCGCTGGTGAGACTGCGGAGAAACTGACATCCTCGTGAGCTGATGAGAATGTCACATGGTGCAGCCACCGTGGGACACAATTCCGTGGATCCTCAATAAATTAAAGATAGATTCACCACGTAATCCAGAAATCTTCCTCCCAAATACGTACCCGAGATACATGAAAACCACGTCCACACAAAAACCCACAAACGAGCGTTCACAGTGGCACCGTTCACAATAGTCTAGAGGGAACAACGCAAACGTCCAACGATAGATGAAACTATAAACAAAACGTGGTCTGTCCATACAGTGGCATAGGATTCGGTCACAAGTGGAACGAAGCGTGGACACGTGCTCCAACATCCATGAACCCTGAATACATAATGCCAAGGAGAGAAGCCGGACGCAGCCACGTATCGTAGGATTCCATGTATGTGAAACGTCCAGAGTAGGCAAATCTCGCCACAGAAAGTAGATTAAGGGGTTGCCAGGGTTCGGGGTCGAGAGGAATGTGGAGTGATGCGGACACGGGGTTTCTGCCTGGTCCTGGCCTCCCCTGTCGGACTGTGGGAGCCACCTTACAGCCTCGCTGTGCTAAGCAAGGGGTCACCGGGCAGGAGGAGGGTCGCATAGACCAGGAGGTCAGAGACAACCCTCAAGGAGGTGGAGGCAGGAGCCCGGGTGGAGGCAGGAGACCCAGAAAAGGGGCATGAAATCCGTCACGAGGCCCAGCCTCCCTCATCTGACTCTGGAGGAGATCGAGCATCAGCCTTCACCACACCCACTATGGGGTGGCCAGGATCACTTGAGCCTGTATCTCCAGGGGCCCGAGTCTGGTGGCAAAGGACACCTAAAATAGCGCTTGGTCCTTCCCAAATCCACGCTGGCTCCCAGGGGTGTGGGGAGACCTGACTGACTCCCTCTGAGGGATGCTGTTCACTAAGAGACATTTACTGGGCGCCTGGTAGATGCTGGGGGTACAGACAGGAGCAGAGCCCTTATCTACTGGAAACGCACGTCCCTGGGGTCCAGGGTAAGAAACGCGGTGTCAGCTTGCCAAGGAGCACCCATAGGGAGCTGATGCCCTGTGGGATCCTGAAGGCTGAGGGCCAGGCCGGGGAGGGCAGAGCTCAGGAAGCCCCGGGTTCTTCAACCCGGGCAGAAGGCAGACTGAGGACAGCGGAGAAAGGAGGTAAGTAGCGGCAGTCACACATACTGAACTCAAGCATTCAGAGCTCACCCTGAGTTTACATAGGATGCTAAGGGAAGAGACAAGATCGCATGTGCCTGGTGACAGTATGCAGGGTGGATGCAAAGGACAGGATGTAGGGAACCCGCTGAGGGGTCGGCAGGTGTAGCTGTCCGGGGGTGGGGTTGGGGGGGGTCTCAAAACGCAGTTGCAAGGACAAGGGTGGCTGACATTATGCACCTGAGCTCTCCAGGGGCTCTGCAGGAGCCACCCTGCCTCCCCATCTCCCCAGCCGTGCCGCCCTGGATGCAGGCCCCAGGACACCAAGTGGCATTACTGGGAAGGTCTCGTGGCTTCCAGGGCCCCCAAAGCTCTCCGGCTTGCCATGTCCTGACAGACCGGCCAGGACTCAACCCAAGCACCAGCCAAAGTCCCCAAATACAGAGGTGAACCAGGCCAGACAGAAAGGTGAGCTAACAACATCTCTGCCAAGAGCTGCTGGCTCGGTCCCCAGCTTCCCGTCCCACTAAACTGTCCCCGCCTCCCCCGGAATACAGAGATCACAAGAGCACCACCCTCCTGAAGCTGTCCATGCCCCGGAAAACAATCAGAGTCTCAGACACGCCATGCGCGATCCCCGGAAGGTAGGGACACCCAAGCGTGCATCAAGTGGTCGACAGATGAACCAAACGGGGTAGCTCTATGCAGCCCGACATCATCCTACCACAGAAAGGAAGGAAGCACGGACACCTGCTGCAGCACAGACGACCTTGAAAACAGCATGCCAAGCACCCAAGGCCACCGCTGTAGCCTGCCATTTACATGGAGCATCCAAAAAGGCGAGTCCACGGGTTCAGTAAGTAGATTTGTGGTTCCCACCGGCTGTGCGCGGGGGGATTTCAGGGGCAGCTAATGGGCACGAAGTTTCTTTTTGGGGGGGGGGGGGCGGCGAGGATGCCCTGGAACTGATGGCCGCACAACACCGTGGATGCGCTTAACTAAGCCAGCGAACTGTAGGTTCAAAAATGGTGACTATGGGAAGTTTTAGGTTGTGTGAGTCTTTCCCCAATTAAATAAAAAAAATCAGGGGCGCCTGGGTGGCTCCGTGGGTTGGGCGTCCGACTTCGGCTCGGTTCATGATCTCGGGGTTCGTGAGTTCAAGCCCCACATGGGGCTCTGTGCTGACAGCTTGGAGCCCGGAGCCCACTTCGGATTCTGTGCCTCCCTCTCTCTCTGCCCCTCACCCACTCACATTCTGTCTCTGTCTCTCTCAAAAATAAACATTAAAAAAATAAATAATAAATAAATAAATAAACACTAACAAATTTTTTTTTTAATTTTAAGAAAATCACATATATTTTGCACCGGACCCAGCGGGAAGATCTGAGACACCAGAGTTGCCACTAGGGCTATGACGATGCCCTTAAAGTAATAACCCTGTGGTACCTACTCTGCTCCTCCGAGGTCTCCCAGCTCACTCACAGGGGAGGGAAGAGGCAACTGCACGCTGCCTGGGGCTACAGCCAAAGCAATGACTAATCCTGGGCCTTGGGAGGGAGGTGGGGGGAGGAGGGCTAAGAGTGGATGGAGACCTCCACAGCCTGGAAAGGGACCAGCCCATCGTACAGAAGATGCTTCGCGTGGCTTCACGGACGCCCTGCTTCCGTCCTTCCCCTGCGCCACACGCTCAGTGTGTACCCATCAGGGACCACGCCTCACCGCCGGGATTTGTAAATAAACCAGCGATGCAGGGCGCCTGGGTGGCTCAGTTGGGTAAGCGTCCCAACTCGTGATCTCAGCTCAGGTCATGATCCCGCAGTTCGTGAGTTCGAGCGCCGAATCGGGCTCTGCGCTGGCAGCACGGAGCCCACTTGGGATGCTCTCTCCCCCTCTCTCTGCCCACTAGCCTCCCCCCGCGCTCATGAGCGTGCTCTCAAAAATAAGCAAACAAAAAAAAAAACCCACAAAGATGCACTCGGCCTTGAGAAGGAAATTATCAAAGCCAATTCTAGTCTCCAAACAAGGAGGTCCGCTACTGGCTTTTATCCAGCACCTTCGAACCCTTTTCATGCCAACTTCAACTCAGTCTCTAAGTTACGAGCCAAGGAACTCCTGGGAGGGGCTGCCCCAGGCCCCGGCCAGCACGGGGATGGCTTTTATTTTAATCTCAAGTATGGAGGGTCTCCTAAGGATCTCTGTGGGTATCTTTCCTCGCGGAATGAATCTTCCATAGCAGAAGCGGAGACAGAATGAAGGGGCTTGACTTTGGAAACTATCCTCCTCCCAAGAGCAATGAGGCACCTTGGCACCCGGTCAGAGTGGGTGAGCACGACTCTCAGAATCACACAGCCTGGGCTTTGCTCATCTGTGCTCACCTTCCTACTGCTGTGCGCTTTGCCATTTGCCCGATCCCAGCAATAACTGCCATGTGGTAGCATTTACTCAGAGGCAGGAGCTGCTCTGTGCCCAAAGTTGAGAATGAGGGGGACAAGGAACACGTATCATTTATGTCACTAAAGAGACAAAGAGGTCTCCGTTGTAGTAAGAAGACTAAAGATGGGGAAGGCGGGTGGGGGGAGATGCGAGTGAACCAGCAGAGATTTGAAGAGTGGGCGTCTTTCAGAGCATCCAAGGAAACAAATGGCTTCCCACATCCTTCCAGAACTATCTTCAACTCCAGAATTAGATGGAGGCCAAATCGAGCGGAGACAGGCTCACCGAAAGCAGGAAGGCTTATTAGGTAAAGAACTCCAGTTCCTGCTACGTGGAACTAACACAGACCCTCCATCCCAGCACAGATCCCCGAAGCACTGGATAAAATAGGAAAAACCTCACATACACCACTAAGCTCAAAAGCAAGGGACACTCTCAAGGCCAGAAGCAAGGAGGGACATCACACCCAGCAGGGTGGGAGTTTGAGACGCTGCTGAGGTGGCCCAGGGCTGTGAGAATGGTTACAGGCTCTAACAGCTAAGGGTAGGAAGCTTCCAGCCCACTGAGTGACAGAAGTGGCCGTGGTTCTATGGAGGCTAGAAGGGAGACTCCTATCAGAAGCTGAAGCATAAAAGGCTGCTTCCCCATGGAAGATGGGCTAGAAAAAGTATTCCCTACTGTCTCCGACAATCAGCAAGGAAGTGGACTTGGCTAAGGAGGTGACCGGATGCAGGAGTAAGGGGGCAGGCCTGTGATGTACCAAGATGCCAAGTCTGTGCCATGCACAGGTGCAAGATCCAAACCCGTGTGGTGCAGGAAAGCCAAACTGAGGAATCAATGCAAAAAGTGTTTCTAGACCAGTGACATCTCTAAGGTACTAGAAATAAATGAAAAGCACTGTGAGGGACCCTCATGGGAGAGGTACTTTAGATAAGCCCTTCTCCACTTGGTTTGGCCTCAGCATAAATCGGGCACTGAAGATAGTTCCAAGAGGATGTGAAAACCAGGGGAGGCAGCCCAGTCGAACATGAGCTCATAATCAAAAATCAAACCACGCAAATGAATCACCGTAAGGGACAATCAGCAGACACAATTAACAAAAGGAAGGGCACCCTTTTTGTTTTAAATGTGTTAATAACATCACCATCTGGTGGGATTTATTCCAGGGATGCAAGGGTATTTCAATATTTGCAAATCAAAGTGATACATCACACTAACAAGAGAAAAGATAAAAGCCTTATGATCATAACAAAACATGCAGAAAAAGCATTTGACAAGATATCCATTCAGGATTAAAACTCTTAAGGGGATTTAGAGGGAACATACCCGAACAAACGTAACAAAGTCCATAGCCGAAAAACTCACAGCTAACATCATAGTCAATGGTGAAAAACTGAGAACTTTTACTCTAAGATCAGGAACAAGACAGGGTTGTCCTCTCTCACCACTTTTCTTCAACATAGTAGTGGAAGTCCTCCTAGCTGCAGCAGTCAGACATGAAACAAAATGAATTCCAGTAAAGTTGTAGGATACAGAATATACAGAAATCTGTTGCAACTCTATACACTAATAATGAAGTGGCAGATAAAGAAATTAAGAAAACAACCCCATTTATAACTGCACCAAAAAGAATAAACTTAACCAAGGAAGGAAAGACATATACTGTGAAAACCATAAGACGCTGATAAATGAAATTCAAGAGGACACAGATAGGAAGATATACCATCTTCATGGATTGGCAGAATATTGTTCAATGTCTCTACTACCCAAAGTAATCTATAGATTCAAAGCAATGCCTATCAAAACAGCAAAAAGCATTTTTCACGGAACTATAACAAATCAGCCTAAAATTTGTATGGAACCATGAAAGACCCAAAATAGCAAAAGCAATCTTGAGAAAGATGGATTTACAGGTTCCGGATTTCAAAACCTACTACAAAGCTCTAATACTCAAAACAGTAGAATACTGGCAAAAAAAATAGACACCTACGTCACTGCAACAGGAACAAGGGCCCAGAAATAAACTTATGCTCCTGTGGTCAATTAATCTATGACAAAGGAGGCAAGAATACACAATGGGGAAGAAACAGTCTTTCCAATAAGCAGTGTTGGGAAAACTCGGACAGCTACGTGCAAAAAAAAAAATAGAACTGGACTACTTGCTGACACCATACCCAAAAAAACAAACTCAAAATGGGTTAAAGACCTAAATACGAGACCTGAAACTATAAAAGCCCCAAGAGAAAACATAGGCAATAATCTCTTGGACATCAAGCTTAGAAACAAATGGGACCACTAAACTAAACTAAAAAGCTTTTGCACAGCAAAAGAAACCATCAACAAAACCAAAGGCAATCTACCAAATGGGAGAAGATATTTGCAAATGGCACGTGCAGTAAGAGGTTAATATCCAAGGTATATAAAGAACTCATACAATTTAACACCAACCCCCTCCCCCCCCCATGCCGAACAATTCTATTTAAAAAACAAGCAGAGGACCTGAATAGACATTTTTTCGCAAAGAGAAAAGATGGCCAGGGGAGCCTGGGTGGTTCAGTCAGTTCAGTGTCTGACTTCGGCTCAGGTCATGGTCTCAAGGTTCATGACTTTGAGCCCCGTGTCGGACTCAGCTCTCAGCGTGGAGCCCATCTAAGATCTTCTAACCCCTCCTCTCTCTGCCCCTTCCCCACTCGTACTCTGCCTATCTCCAAAATAAACATAAAGAAGATATATAAGAAAAGTGACGGCCATCAGATGTGAAAAGATGTTTAATATCATTCCTCAGGGAAATGCAAATTTAAACCACAATGAGAGATCACCTCACACCAGTGAGAATGGTTAATATCAAAAAGACAAATGAGTGGTGGTGAGGGCGTGGAGAAAAGGGACTCTCAAGCACTACCGGTAAGAATGTAAATTGGCATAACAGCCGTGGAAAACAGCATGAAGTTTCCTCAAAAAAAAAAAAAAAAAAAAAAAAAATCACACGAGCCATTAATTCCACCCCTGGGTATTTTACCCAAAGAAAATGGAAACGCGAATTTGAAAACACACGCACCCCTATGTTTCTTGCAGCACTATTTACAATAGCCAAAATACGGAAGCACCCAAGTGTCGCCGACAACAAGATCGACAAGATCCGACAGTACAAGATCTAGGACGGACCCCTGGAGGGAATTATGCAAAGTGAAATAAGTCGGAGAAAGACAAATACCATAGGATTTCACTGCTATGTAGGATCTAGAAAACAAAACAGACTCTTGAATACAAGGAGCTGGTAGTTGCCAGAGAGAAGGTGTGGGAGGAGGAATGGGTGAAAGGGATTAAGGGTCACAAACGTTCGGTCACAGAGATGAAAGGCAGGCGTGCAGAATACAGACAATACTATCGTCATGACACCGTACAGTGATAAACGGCGACCACACTTACTGTGCTGAGCACTGAGTAATGTCCAGAATTGGCAAATCACTTACTAACATTGTATGTCAATTATACTTCAAGAAATTTTTTTCAATAAAAAAATCGGGGGGCGCCTGGGTGGCTCAATTGGTTAAACATTCGACTTCGCTCGGGTCGTGATCTCACAGTTCGTGAGTTCAAGCCCCACGTCGGGCTCTGTGCTGACAGCTTGGAGCCTGGAGCCTTGGAGCTTCAGATTCTGTGTCTCCCTCTCTCTGCCCCTCACCTGCTCACACTCTGTCTCTCTCTGTCTTTCAAACATAAACAAACATTAAAAAAAAATTTTTTTGGGGGCGCCTGGGTGGCGTAGTCGGTTAAGCGTCCGACTTCAGCCAGGTCACGATCTCGCGGTCTGTGAGTTCGAGCCCCGCGTCGGGCTCTGGGCTGATGGCTCAGAGCCTGGAGCCTGTTTCCGATTCTGTGTCTCCCTCTCTCTCTGCCCCTCCCCCGTTCATGCTCTGACTCTCTCTGTCCCAAAAATAAATAAACGTTGAAAAAAAAAAAATAAAAAAAAAAAATTTTTATTTTAAATCGGGGGAGGGGGCATGCCTGGCTGGCTCAGTCGGTAGAGCACCTAACTCTTGATCTTCAGGTTGTAAGTTTGAGCCCTATGTTGGGGGTAGAGTTTAAATTTTTTCTTTAATTTTAACAAGGAATGGCACCACAAGAGGGTGAAACAGAAGAAACCATGTAGTAAGCGTTAAATTTTTACAAATAATGAAAGAGCACTATGACAAAAGCAGTGAGTTTGAAAACCATATAGAACTCATTAAAAAATGTTTTAAGTTTTGTTGAGAAATAGCGTGCACACACAGGAGCAGGGGAAGGGCAGAGAGAGAGAGAGAGAGAGAGGAAGAGAGAAAATCCCAAGCAGGCTCTACACCGTCAGTGCAGAGCCCAATGTGGGCCTGATCTCACAACCATGAGATCAGGACCTGAGCTGAAATCAAGAGTCAGTCGTTTAACTGGGCCACCCAGGTGCCCCGTGTTTTTTTTTTTTTTTAAAGTCATTGGAATTTAAAAACTTAAGGGGCAGCAAGATTTAAAATTTTTTAATGTTTATTTTATTTTTGAGAGAGACAGAGCACAAGCGGGGGAGGGGCAGAGAGAGAGGGAGACACAGAATCCGAAGCAGGCTCCAGGCTCCGAGCTGTCAGCACAGAGCCCAATGTGGGGCTCGAACTCAATGATGGTAAGATCATGACCTGAGCCGAAGTTGGATGCCCAACGGACTGAGCCACCCAGGCACCCTGGGGCAGTAAGATTTTAATAGCTAAAGAGAGAATTAGTGAAGTGGAAGACAGACCTAAGAAAAAGACTCCAAATACAGCAAAAAGCAGTAAAACGATAGAAAATATCAGAGAGGAGTAAAGAGGCATTCAAGACCGAATGACATGGTCCAACATATTTCTGTTTTTTAAATTTTTTTTAATGTTTATTTATTTTTGAGACAGAGAGAGAGCATGAGCAGGGGAGAGTCAGAGAGAGGAGCAGACACAGAATCTGAAGCAGGCTCCAAGCTGTCAGCACAGAGCCCGATGCGGGGCTCGAACTCACAGACGGTGAGATCATGACCTGAGCCAAAGCGAAACGCTTAACCGACCGAGCCACCCAGGCACCCCGGTCCAATGTATTTCTAATAGGAATTACTGAAGAAGAAAATAAAGAGAAGGGTCGGGGAGAGAACATTTTTCATACCGTAAGATGTAAGCCTTCTTCAGAATAAAAGAGCATAAACCATTCTCAAGCAGGACAAATAAAACAAATCTACCTAGACAAAGTGCGGTTAAAAACAAAAACAAAACCCCCAAAATCTCAGAGGTACAAAAGCAGATTTCACACAAAAGAATCAGACCAAAGAGCTGACTTCTCAACAGCAACAAGGGACCAAAACCAAAGTGCTGAGAGAAGATATAGCCAGCCAGTGATCCCAGGAGGATCCTGGCAAAATCTAGTCACTTCCAGACAGCTGCTGACTCAGAGACTCACTGGAAAACCTATGGAAAGGTGGAGCACATAAGAAAATGAGATCTGGGGGGGGGG